>NW_027270456.1:0-6422 GCF_030848805.1 Temnothorax longispinosus | reverse complement strand
CACGGAGAGAAATCGTTAGTAAACTTTACATAGTTGCGAAGTAAAATTTACTAAAACAGTTGTGCCGAACTGGCTAAGCAGTATTTACCAACAGGGTTAGGTAAAAATTACCGAACGAATTATATAATTTTTACTTGATTAGTTAAGCTGCAGTAGTTAGGTAAATTCTACTCAACTGTATAAGTAGGATTTACAAATTTTGATACGGTAATATAATATCGAACAATTATAATACTTGCAAATAATAATAATGTTTAAAAAAATTGATTTGTATGTTCATACAAGAATATATTTTAAAAATTAAATATTATTTAGATATAATTATTAAAATAGGTAAATAGATCATTAAAAATTTGTATAACAAAATTAATGGCAATTTTTTCAAATAAAAATGTATTTAATTCTTATATATGTTATAGTACATGTCTTGTGGCTACATAGTAGTTTGATTTTTTTTGAATTAAAAGACAAGCACTCAATTGCGGCAAGTCTTTTAATTTTTTAACAATTCTTAAATCGCCGTTAAACTGAACTATAAACGCAAAATAATGTTCATCAAACGTGATCGCAGGTACATTCACTAAAACAAAATAAACTTCTCCATCGGCATAGTAAATTGCAGTAATTTTACCAAAAATCGGCATACCATCTTTTTGAAAACTTTGTACAACAACACTATTTTGAGCATACATTATTCCATTCGTTTCTACATACTTTATCCGTCGTATATTCACTTTATCACAAACATGAGTAAAGTGTGCAACGACAACTTGCTTTTTATAAAGTATTTCAGGTCCTAATTTCATTGTTTTTTTGGTATCACTTGTAGCTAATAAATATGCAAACTTAAGCTGATTTTTTATTGCCATTGTTTTCAAAATATTTGTTGATGTCGTTACACTCTTTGCAGCCAATTTGTGATTTCTGTGTTTCGATTCATATCGCATTGACCAAAAATGAATTAATGGACCATTTTCTATAATAATTCGAGGGTAGTGTGTCATGTTGTGATGTTTCGGTTTCAAATCACCGTACAATTTGATGTATAGTTCATGGTGTTTCTTGATGTGGTATTCTAATAAAGGAATATGATCACGAACGATTCTGGGAGAAGTGACGATGTCCACTATTCTTCTTAAGGATAAGTAAAGTTGCCAAGCTATATTATCTTCAGGCACTAAGTCACCTACCATCAGTCCGAAATATCTTAGAAAACACGCCATTTCTGCGGCTGACATTTTTAATTTCTTTTTTTCTTTGATCACCTCGACCGAAATTACTGGTACTTTATTCCCTTGTTCTAAAATGCCGTAATTAAATAGCTCGATTCTGCTATTTAATACTCTTAAAGAAAATATTTTTTTCTCTTTGTTGAAAATAAAATCATGCAAGATATTTGAAAAGCAGTAACTAGCTACTCCCTCAAAAATATCGTGCATAATGTCAACACTGACGTTCTCCGTCACGTGAAAACCATGAACTTCATTGAACACGCACGGATACTTAATGCCTGTAAGTGACACATTTGCTTTTTTTAAATCCTCTGCATAATTTTCTCTTGTTCTTAAAAGTGATTTGTCCTCAACAATTGACGATTTTGTCTGAGACGAATGAATAAAGCACAAGCGACAGAAAAAATTCGCTGAAAAACTTTCAACAAAGCCCAAGATACTGTTAAGGCCGAGGTTATCTCCTAAAACTAATCCGAGTTCAAAAAAAACATTATATTTAATGTTATCTACTGTAATGGTGATCCCTTTTTCCTCGATAATATTCAATTCTTGTATGATAAACTTGAAAATTTTTTTGTTTCCATCATCTTTATCGTCTTTTTTATCGTCTGAATATGACAATGTTGATAAAAAAATAGAGTTTAATTTAGAATTTAAGTGTAGGGGCATGCAAGGTATTGAAATGTATGTACCACCGCATTTGTTATTTCCGGCATGACTACCAAGGCAATTGCCAGTTTCAAAATCATCGTGATATAAAAATAATGGTATATAAAAACGATTACCATGAGATGCTCGCCTGCGCTGCCAATATTCGCTTTGTATAAAATTACTTATAATATCTTTCTCTTTATATAGATCTTTCATATAGCTACGTATTTCACTAAACAATCCTGGTAGTTCCAAAAAAGCTTTTAATGTTGCCCTTAATGGTATATATTGTACTGTTGCGTCTACCGAGTTTGGAATAACGCATTGCTTTTTTTGCTCCACCATTGTTTCGCAAATTGGATAGGTTTCTGGTGGAATGTACCAATTACATTCCTCAATGTATTTAAACCTATGGTGTTCCGATGAAAACTGTGTAAACGGATTTTTATAAGATTGCAAAACTTTTTCAACTTCACCAATTACTTGATTGTCACATTTATTTTTAAGTTTAGTTTTAATCTGTTGAACAAGGAAAGGAATATAAACATTTTCGCTAAATTTAGTAAAATGTTCAATTATAATTTGAATCACGTTTCTGGGCACTACAGGATTGTTATACAGTGTTAAAACAATCTTAGCAATTTCTTTTTCCAAGTCTAAACAATTAATATTCTGAGAATCCATTTTATAAAAGAATAATTATACAATTAAATGTTAGAGATGGAACAAGAACACGCATACAAATAAACAACACTGCTATATAAAAATGAACGTCTTGCTCAATACATGTTAGACGTGTACCGCAGCTTATAACATTCTTATACATTTTTACAAGAATACTTAAATAAACAAAAGTCCAAAGAGCGTATTACACTATTTTCACATTAAGGCTTTAACATCTCTAATCAATGAATCTACACTTATATATGAATTTGTTTTGTCTTTGGTTTCGATTTTATAGACAAACTTTTGCAGAAAAGTCCAAACGTGTTTGCATTCTGGTGGGTAATCTGCGTTCAGTACAAAGTATATTTTGAAACAGCAATTCACTGTTTCTAATGGATCTGACAAAACGTAAACTTGGTTGTTGATAAAAATCCTACAAGTTACAATATTATCGAGATCACCACATATCATGGGATAAGGCTGAATAGTCAGATCAAACTTTTTATATTTAGCTTCCTTCGATTCTTGTAGTGGTTCAAATTCCTCGTAAGTCTAAGAAAATAAACATAATTTCAATCAACAAATATTATAAATATAAAAATAAATATTTATTTACATGCATAACAAAATACCTGAATGTGTAATAAGAAGCCGTCTTGAACCTCTTTTCGTGTTGGTCTCCAAGATGGTTTCCCTCTTTTTGTTTTACAACCGATTGATCCTAACATTAATGGAAGAAGCATTAAAGCTACCAATGACGAATGACCTACGGTTACAAATAAAAGGTGTATAAACATTAATAAAAGTATTATTATATTATAACCTACATAGTTCTAATTTATTTTCAAAATAGTGATTGTCACTCACCATTGTCAAGGAACTTTGAGTTTTCCAAAAGATAATTTTTAACATCGCGATTTTTCTTATCATTTTTAGCCAAAGTTATGATACATTCAGCAATTTTTGGCCATTCCTCAATAAACTTATCTCTTTCTTCTGGATATATTCTATTGAAATCTGATTGCAACTGAAAAGTATAATATTAAATATAATTTAGATAGATAGATGAAGTTATTTTCGTCAGATACAAAAAATATAGATAATTATATAATTAGAAAAGGTTGATTATCAAACGGTAAACATTTTAAAGTTCTCATAAAATTTAAAAATAGATTAAATGATAAAATATTAAAATTGTGAAGAGGTTAAAAGAATTGAATCTCGTGTATTATAGGAGCGCGTGCTGCGGCCCGTGGCTCGTCTCGCACTGAAGTTCTTATACTTGCCATTTGGACACTGCCGCGCCCCTTGATGTAAAGAAAGCAATAGAATAGATATATTTTATTGAATATAAATTAACGTACCAAAATGTATCCTGAACTGTTTTGTAAGTACTTGAATTTTCTCAACATCTGTTCAATACTCATATCATCTAATAAACTACGCGCAGCAAAAATAGACTCCCATTTCTCAAGATGTTCCTCCAAAGTTCCAGTCGTATTTGTTTGGAGCCATTCAAGGGTTTTCTCTATGCTGTCATTCTCTTCAGTATTATTTTCTAAAACGTCACAGACTAATTAATTGATGTTTCAATCAAAATACGTATAGATTACATAAATGAATTGTTAGGTAAATATGCTCTTACAATTTATTTACGTGATCTGATTTACAATAAGCCCAAGAATAATTATAATCATAATAACTTTTTAATAACAATACAAATTAGATAGATCGATCAAGATTTTCTTTTTGTCCTAATACAAAAAATAGAAAATTAATATTTGTACCTGATTCAATTAAACTGTTCCTTTTATTCTTATTTGAGTCGTTCTTCGTAAGTAATCCTACAGTCCTGAGAAGCTTTCTGCAGTGACAGTAATGATTGTACAGGACGCCGCTTATGTTTACTGGAGATCCTGGACCCTTTGACTGTACTGATGAGTAATATATACCTCGATCTTCTGTAGGGAATGCCAGTACAATTTTCTTGGTGAAATCCTCAAATTGTTGTTTATTTATTCTAGAAAATAAAATAAGGTAACTTAATTATACACGCGAAAAATTTATCCTAAATAAAATATATTAAATATGTATTGATTTTCATATAATGATTGCTGTATAAAATAAAGATAAACACTTGCAGTGTACATAGTGTAATGTTTATATTGGTACAAAATAAACAATAATCTAAACATTACGTTTCCGTCTATCGGAATAACTTACTTATAATTAGAGCTCAATAATATTGCAGGCTTAATTAAAGCTTCAGCTAATAAAGCAGTATCTACTTTATGTGTCTGTTCATAAATAGCCACAACAAGGCGACCTGAGAAATTTGAATTTAATAATTCCAGAAAATGTTCTCGTTCCACATCTACAAAAGAACGTTTACATTGCAATATTATGCAAAAACAAAGTAAATTGTTCAAGATAAAAGCAAACTTAACCATTATCATTGATAATGCTTTTAGCATTTTCATTAGGTGCAGGTAAATCAGCATTTGATTGCGTAGTGGCAACGACAAGATAAGGTTCAGGTGAAATATGGACAACGTCTCTGATTTCAATGGGCATGCCCATTATGTCACTTTCATGCAATACAGTATCGGATAAATCAAGCTTTTGTACTTCTATTTCTTCTTTATATTTAGCATATTTTTGACTGAACATAAATTGATGTCCTAATACGGGAATCAATTTCTCAATCAATTTTTCATTGAGATTCAAAAATACATGCTTGTTGATTGCATTTTCTGTAAATGAATTAAATAGAATAAAAATTTACTGCTGTATTTTATTAATAGTTTTAGTTATATAATTTAGATTAAGCAGAAAAATATGTATTGTTTTAGTGAAAAAGATTATTGGAAGATTCACACTGCGTCCGATGTTCGACGTACGACGATCCGACATCCAATAAGAAATTTTTGTCTCTAATACTAAATTCTGTTATTGGATATCGGATCGTCGTACGTCGAACATCGGACGCAGTGTGAATCCTCCATATAACCTCGATTATAATAACCAAATTTTTACTTACGCTCAAAATTGGAGATCAAAAATCCCAAGTTCCACTGCTTCAGAAGATTTTTCACGAAGTCATCTGCCATGCCGGCGAGAAAGAGTGAAAAAGAGAGGAAGAAAAAGAACTCGCTCGATGCACCGTTGCGTTCATCGACGCGTCTCGCGAACGGACGATCAGGTAGTAGACGGGGGAGGGAAGGAGGGCCGCGGAAGCACGCCGTCGCGGATTTTCGGACGGGTCGCCGACACTCTCGACACTAGTCACACGCCCCAGATAAGGGGGAAGGTAGAGAAGTAAATAAAGCACAACACACCAAAGTATGCGGTGTGTCGCTCGTTTTTAAATCACCGCCGGTGCGGAGAGGAAAGAGTCACGCGCGAGACACGCGCGAACACGCGTGAAATCGCGCCGCGCCGAAACGTATAGCCTCACCACCGCGATCTGCTCTCTCGCAACGCGCGCGCAAGCTCTCGTGGGCTCGCGACTCGCGACCCACCAACGGACACAGCTTTCTGAAACAACGCGCGGTCGCACTTATTCGCGACAGGCATCCGCACCACAGAACATATAATCGCACTCACTGACAACACCAGAGACGGAAGCCATTATGGGACCACGTATCACGTCATTCACGTCGACAAAAGAGGGTAGCGTTTCGCGGCGCGCGGGCGGCGGCGGTCGCGCGGATCGCGCCTATGACGCTAACATCGCGCGGTCGCGTGAAGATTAGCTTAACTTGCTAGGTAAATTTTACTCAACAGTAGTCCGGCGATTTTTACTTAATGTATTTGGTAAATTTTGTTTCACTTGTCAGTTACATTTTACTTAACTCAAACTCTGGCAAAATT
>NW_027270455.1:0-6444 GCF_030848805.1 Temnothorax longispinosus | reverse complement strand
GAACTCGGATTCAACACTACCTTTTGTCGCCTTAATTCTTTACGTGCATCTCAAGTGGTTTTTCAGATTTCTGTCAAGTAACTTTTTATTTTATATTCATGTCTTCTCCAGTGAGTAAGAAGAGTAGGAAATTGACAGTGATAAAGAAAAGAAGAAAAAATTGATAAAAAAAGATGCCTTGTCATCTCCAAATCCGGAATCGACAATAGAGAATGTCTTGTCATTTTCTTACAATATTGTCCGCCCACTTTTACGACGCGAGGATCACTTCGATTCCGAATGGGTATTTTAGATTTGATTAATTATAATTTCAAAGCTTAATATACACAGTGTACACCGATGGGTATGTGTAACAGTATATATCTATTTATATCTATTTTGAAAGTAGTTTTCCAGAATTACATGGAAGAAATATTTAAAGCATTCGAATGTTAATTCAATAATACATATTAAAACCAATATTCGCGATACGCGGTGTACTGTAATACATTCGGAAAATGAGAAAAATTCAATTTTGTTAATTTAGTATATTATTTTTATAGACGGTAATTGAAAAGGGCTTTAAGAAAACAAACCAGAGGAAGAACAGAAAATCTCGCGCAGCACACTCACATCGGTACTGTCTCAAACAAGAGAACACCATTTTGGTGTTTTGAAAACACCATTACATAAGGTAATAAATATGTTTAACTTAACGTTACGCATCATAACTTTAAATAAAAATTGACCAAATATTCAAAACTGTTGTTATCAATTTCTCAAAACTGCAATAATGTTAAAATTCATAGATTTCAAAATCTACGCGAAAGTTCGAAAAAAAGGAATAATAAGTATACGAAGTATTTTTTTATTTTATACATATATTAACAAGCCATTACACCTATATTATGAATTATAAATATATATATGAATCTATAAAATAAATTTAATTCAATATAAATCTATAAAATGTCGAGTGAAATAAGCTTTAGACCATATAAATTAATGGAAAATCCAGAATTATTTTAAATAATGATTTATTAATGTTACACGAGAATTATAATACATAATATATGTATATCTAACTTTGATCCAGGCATTGGCATTGTAATACACAATATTATTAAAGAATGGCTTAAGATAATCATTAATCGCTTCTCATTAACTGATAATTGTTTTAGTACCACATAAGATCAATCACAGGTGAGGTATTCCGTATATATCTGAAGAAAAGAGTCTGAGCAAGAAACCAACGAGTGCAGTGTCAAAGCACGTGGCGTGATCTATACTCTGCTACAGTTATCGAAAAAGCAAAAAAAGAAGGGCCTGAAGGGAGTAATAGCAATCTCAACGGGAAATTTCGCTCAAATTCTTTGCTATTACGGAAAGAAATTTCAAATACCGGTGACTGTTGTGGTGCCGACAACAACGCCAGATGAAATAGTCCGGATGTTTCGAGATTTATCATCAGATCATGCAGATGATGCAAATTCACGAGTAACAGTACACGTCGAGAGTAAGAATATGCTTGAAGCTCATCAATTCGCTTTGGGCATTGCCAAGACAAAAGGCTTGGTTTATATTGACGGGTATTAAAATATAATAAGTTAAAATATCCTCTCGTTATAAAATAACATTTTTGTTAATTATTTCCTGTATACGATAAAAACTCTATTATTCAAATTTAGTCAAATTAAGGAACATTAATTATTACATAACATATAAGAATATTTTATTATCAATGAATGCATGTTTTTTTTAAGCAATTTTATCTTATTTATAGATCATCCAGATATAATCCTTGGCCAAGCTTCCTTAGACATCGAAATGATGGAAGATATAAAGCCTGATGTAGTGATGCTGCCGACGATGATAGATGGTTGCGGATTAACAACGGGTATTGCAGCAGCTATCAAAGCATGAAATAAAGATATAAAAGTTTACGTAAGTAAACAAGTGCTTTTCTATAATTACCAATTGTAAATTATTGTTTCTCACGTTTTGATCTAATTGTTTAATTAGATCGATATTTTATCCGGAAAAAAAAGATTACGTCTATTTTATAAGTATATAAAAATATGTTTTATATAAATATTCTCAATTCTTAGGAGGTCCAAGCTATGGATGGTAATTGTTCAGTCCGAGATATTAGAACACAAACGACTTCACTCAATGAATTGGAAATTCCCGTGAAAGAATATGCAACGTATATTAATTCAAATAGCATACGAAGAAACTTGATTGACGAATTACTTCCGCTAGGTAAAAATTGGATAGAAGTTCAAATGGCGACCGTGATTTTAAAAGCGCACAACATCGATGACCCTTATGCAGCGCTAGGTTTAGCTCCGTTTCTACTTGGTGAGCTCAATAAACTGAAGGGAAAAAGGTAACTTTCATAATAAATTCAAGTAGTTTATTTTTAAATGCATTGATTTTTTAGTCATATATTTTACGTATTTCATAAAAATAAAGCACGCATTGGCCAGTTCTTATTTAATAATGTTAAAATTTAGTATAATAATATTATTTGAATAACGTTATAATTCTTTCTGTTTGTATCAGGATAATAATCCCAGATAGCACAGCTGATCTTTATGAATTCAAAAAGATCTGAATCTGATCTTTATGAATTCATAAAGATCAACTGTGCTATCTGGGATACCTGTACACGGTAAAATGGATTTTTAAGAAAATCATGACGTATTAACAATAATTAAAATATTGTGCTGGCCTTTCAAACTTTTACTGCAACAAGTATAAACTTTACATTTCTGTCGGATAAATCGTTGACAAAGATGAATTAGTAAAAATATCGTTTATCGTAACTATCCAATTCATCCGAAAAATAAACTATAACTCTCGAAGGAGAACGCAAAAATTCAAAATTATGAAGAAAATAATTTCTACAATAATGTTTCTCAATGACGAACTTAATTCCAAAGTAATTGTCTAATCAATTTTTTATACCGATATGGATATAGATACCTGTATTTTTATAAAGAGGAAGTGGTAAATTACCACACAATTTTATTATATGTGTCTGTAACAAACGTCAAATATCGTCAATATTTATTTTTGAAAGAAATTTTTAATATCTGATACACATAATAATAGGTTGGCAAATAAGTTCGTTCGGTTTTTTATATATATATATATATATATATAAAACCGAACGAACTTATTTGCCAACCCAATACTTGATTTTTTACACAGATATTGCTAATGACATATTATTGAAAAGTAATATTAATCAATCAGATTTTCAGATTTTCGTGCATTATTAGATGACGTACGTAAGCATAATGCACCTAAAAATAATAAGATAATTAAAATTATATTATTAGACTTTACCTTGTTTTATGTATTTTTTGTAAAATTATAATAAACGAAAATATGTCATGAAATTCTTTGATTGGTTTAGTAATATCGATTCTGTGTTATAAATTGATATCTAAGTAAATATTAGTTTATATTAATATACATTTATTTACATTTTATAGTTTATGTTAGTTTATGTTAGTACATATGTTAGTGCATTTAGCTCGTTTACATTAGTACATATTAATTTCTCTAATTGTAACAATAATAATTTTTCTAAAATTTTATCAACATGAAAGAATATGTCAAAATAAAATCAAAGGTTACAGATCACGCTGGATCCGTCCGGATCTTCTAGATCTTGATCTAGATCGGGATTTCGAACGCGATGAATATCTGGATCTGGCAATTGTGCCAGATCTTGATTAAGATATAGAATATGTGATCTCGATCTCGATCATGAACGTGACTTCGATCTTATTAAAATAAAAATTATGTAGAACAAATGCCCCAGATAGCACAGTTGATCTTTATGAATTCATAAAGATCAGATTCAGATCTTTTTGAATTCATAAAGATCAGCTGTGCTATCTGGGGCTGAAATAAATAAAAAAGAAAACATATATTTCATAATATTTATTTCATACATAACATTTATTTCTTATCATGTGGCAGAACTATTCCTGCATATCCTTTTCATTATCCAGTAAAGTTAATTTGATTGCGAAAATTGTAAACACAATACAGTTACCGAAGAAGTAACAAACAAGAACTTTTAGAAAGGAGGAAAGATGAGTCACTGATGACAATTAAGCAACATTTGATCTTATATAGCTAAAAAAAAAAAAAGATTAATTTCTGACATTAGCCAAATTAGAGGTGCTTAACATTACTCCTTATCACAGATTAGGTACCTGCAATTCTGTATCAAGAGATTTTACGTCGAACAAAGTAACTTTTTATTTTATATCCATGTGTCTCTTCCTTTGCAAGAGAAGCAAGAGAATGAGGATGAGAAAAATCAGCGCCAAGTATCTTGCTATTTTATAATAATAACAATAGTTCATTGTAAGGATTTATTATGAAGACTATTTATATTACAAGGACCATAATTATGCCATATCGCATATATATTATGAATGAGTGCTTGAGATTTGATCAATCAGTTCCAAAACTCAATATTATTTCTTACATGTAACGTAATGATATGTACTTTGTGGATAATTCCGCTTACGTATAGATATTTTGAAAATAGTTTTCAGAAATGTTTCGATAATTAACGATAATTTTTCATCTCCCTTTGAATATTAATCAATCTATGTCAATGAACATCCAAAGTAATATTCGCGATACGCGATACATCATATTCGAAATAGAAAAAATGTAATTTTGTCAATAGAGTGTCTTTTTTTATAGACGATATTTAAAAAGATTTGAAGGATTCAACAAAATATATGAAATTTCATATGCCGAAGTCAGGTCGGTATTGTTTTAGATAAGAGAATACATTTCGATGTTTAGATTGTTCGGAACAACACACTTTGTTACTTTCTAATCTTTCTTTTTGCTTCATTCTAATAGTTCACGCAATAGCCATATATGTGAGAAGATTATATTATATCTGACTATTTTTTTTTTTTCACCCAAAGACTAGTTAAGATGGTCGAGAAGGTTTTTTGAAAAAGGTTTTTTGAGACATCTCGCAAAAAAGAAAGAGCATCGGCAAAAAATGCCCGTTTTCGGTACCTCGATTTTTGAAACTTTTTTTATGCCAAATGGTTACTTATGATGACCCAATAATCTCTGCAAAATTTTAAGAGGAGCATACGCCCCGTTTAAGAAATATAGGGGGTCAAAGTTGACCATTTCCAATAAAAAAATATAGCAGCTTCACATTTATACTCCAATAATAATGTCCAAAAAATTCAGCCGAAATGGTTCTTTTAAGATTTTTGGCTGCTGATTACGAATCTGAAGTCAGATTTTAAAAATTCAAAATGGCGGACTGATTTTTCTTAAATTCATCGGATTCACTTGAAACTCGTTACTCGGGGGTTTTGGGGGTCGCTGATTGCGAATCTGAAGTCAGATTTTAAAAATTCAAAATGGCGGATCCAATATATCCAACAAAGGCAAGATGTAATAATCCAACCAACGAAGGCAAGATGTAATGCATAATCCAGCCAGCAAAGGCAAGATGTAATCGACAATCCAATTAACGAAGGCAAGATGTAATGCATAATCCTGCCTTCGTTGGTTTGATTATTACAACTTGCCTTTGCTGGCTGGATTGTCGATTACATCTTGCCTTTGCTGGCTGGATTATGCATTACATCTTGCCTTCGTTAGTTGGATTATTACATCTTGCCTTTGTTGGATATATTGGATCCGCCATTTTGAATTTTTAAAATCTGACTTCAGATTCGTAATCAGCGACCCCCAAAACCCCCGAGTAACGAGTTTCAAGTGAATCCGATGAATTTAAGAAAAATCAGTCCGCCATATTGGATCCGCCATTTTGAATTTTTAAAATCTGACTTCAGATTCGCAATCAGCGACCCCCAAAACCCCCGAGTAACGAGTTTCAAGTGAATCCGATAAATTTAAGAAAAATCAGTCCGCCATATTGGATCCGCCATTTTGAATTTTTAAAATCTGACTTCAGATTCGTAATCAGCAGCCAAAAATCTTAAAAGAACCATTTCGGCTGAATTTTTTGGACATTATTATTGGAGTATAAATGTGAAGCTGCTATATTTTTTTATTGGAAATGGTCAACTTTGACCCCCTATATTTCTTAAACGGGGCGTATGCTCCTCTTAAAATTTTGCAGGGATTATTGGGTCATCATAAGTAACCATTTGGCATAAAAAAAGTTTCAAAAATCAAGGTACCGAAAACGGGCATTTTTTGCAGGGGGCTTGCCGATGCTCTTTACAAACAAAACTTTCAATAAATAAATTTGAAAAAAATATCTTACATTAAAATGTTAATAAATAAAATAAGCTTATACAAACAATAAACAATTAATCGGATCAACAGTTTCTTTTTTAAAAAATTCGAAAAATCCCCTATTTTTGAGCGCTTGCAACCAAAAATGTAGTTAATACGGACACGGTTGATGCAATCTACTGCAATGCTGAA
>NW_027270454.1:0-6451 GCF_030848805.1 Temnothorax longispinosus | reverse complement strand
TAGAAATACGAAACATAATAAAATTAATTTTATTATGTTTCGTATTTCTATTTATTTTATTTCAAAATTCGTGGTAGTAAGCGTAGATCGCATAACATTATCGTTCTATGTATGTCGAATTAATTAAGGTATCCGCGATATTGAAAGCGAATAATTGTGAGTCCATTCAGTAATCATGATAGCGAACCGAATACCAACAAAACCAAAAGGAGAATTGAAAAATGGAATGGAGAATTTTTTGTTCCCTTGTACCTTTCTTCGGAATCTTTTCGAATTTCTCTCCAATTTGAGATATCCGATGTAGATCCGAATCTTGTACGTTATATAATAATTGCCAATTTTATCATCGAAAAAATTGCGCAGTGATTACCTCGTTATCATCAATTACTGCAATCAACCCTGCAAAATTCCCATGCGTCCCTTAATCCTAGCAACACAGACTAGAATCTAAGAAATGCAAATAAAACTTCAAACGGTTGATTAAAAAAAGATCCGATCTCCTTTTGATAAGTTTAGCCATTTTATTTTTTCATTAATTAATGATATATGATATCATCGTTTTATTCGGAACTTTCCGAGAAAAAGAAAACATCCAAAAATATTTTGATAGCAGTTATAAAATATATAGCCAAATTTGTCAAATCCGAACCTTCAAAGAAGTACTTTATTTCTAAATCTGTCCTGCTAGGTTTAATTAAATTTTTATGTAATCTCTACATCAGTGTTGGGCATTATTTAGATAAAACTTTATTTAGATAAGAGTGAGAATAAAATTTTATGCGATAAAATTTTATTCGTTACTTGTAAATAAGGATTTATTCGAATAAATTTTTATCTGCAAATCAGAAATACAATTTTATTTGAATAATTTTTTATCCGAATAAAATATTGTTCGAATAAAAAAGTATTCATGTCTGGCGAATAATTTTTTATTCGGACAATATTTTATTCGTAAATCACGGATAAAAAATTATTTGAATAAAATTATATTTCTGACTTGCAGATAAAAATTTATTCGAATAAATTCTTATGTACAAGTGACGAATAAAATTTTATTGTATAAAATTTCGGTAGAATATAAGGCTATAAGATTAAAAAACAAGGAAAACTTAAAGAAATAGCTAGTTTTGAGTCGGAGTTTTTTTGTAAGCTCAAACATTGATTTTAGCTACGATACAAGGAGAGAAATTTTTTTTGTTAGAGAACTTTTTCTTTTTACATTTATTGCTCTGTATAACATCATAAAAGAAAAATACATAAAAATAATACTTGAAAAACGTAGTTTTTGTGTCTATAAGAAATTAAAAAAAAATTAATTGCAAAAAAACAAAAAAGTAAAATAAAAATGTCTCCACATCTTCGATTGACCTCGGTCAATAACTCATGAGCCGGTCAATGAGATGAATAAGGCTGGTTTATGATGTATTGCGTGTGGGTCTAGTATAATAAACTTAAAATAAGTTTACATATGCTTATATGTGAATACAGTATACCTAATGTAAATAAAATTAACAATCACTTTTTGTTAACGTTACAAAAATACATTATCTTAAATCGCAGCATTATAATTGCATCTATTATTGCCACTTTCATTGGGCAGTTGACCACACGGTACTGCAGCTCTCAATGTAAAAAAAATCTAATAATTCTTACTCGTTTACATAAGATTTAGAATAATTTCCCTTCAAAACAACTTTCATTTCGAACATTTTATCTGACAGCTTACTACTTTTTGGAACATTTGTCATGGTAGCGTAGGAAAATAATCGTTCAACGGGGGCAGAGGACGGCAGTGGTGTATTATAACGCACAAATACTTTTTTTATTGCTGGATAAGATTTGAGCATTGAAACTTCTCGAGTACTGTCACTTAAATACTTTGAAACTACCATATCTATCGTACATGAATCTCCGCAAGCTGCTGATTGTGATTCCATCGCAAAATCAAAGTAATCGTCAAACGGATCCGTTTCTTTTTCGGAAACTTCTACACAATTACTCTCTGCTGCAACTGCTTTTTTAAAAAGTGATAGTATCTGAGCTGATTCAAGGCCAATGCATGACAACCATCGATTTCTGAACCTTGGATATGACAATGTGGCAATTGCAGCATTCTGTGCTGATACCGCAGACATGTCAAAGAAATCTTTAAATCGTCTTTCGACACTTTCCAAAAGAGCATCCGATAGTGGTCTACAATATTTCAACTCCTTGTTTTGTAAAACTTGTAATTTTTTACGTAATGCGAAAAGGCAAGGGAGAACAATTCCGTAATATACATTATTTTCCCCTTGCAGAATATCGAGAGCTTCAGCCACAGGAGCGACACATGACAGATGTTCCTCAATGTAAATAAAATCAGTCTCCTTTAAAGTATTCTTGATATTGAGCGCTCGACTTAACTGAGGACACTTTTCACGAATTTTTACAATTTGGCGCAGAGAATCATATAATGAATTCCACCTAGTTTCACCTGGCCTGCTCAACGTATGACCTAATATGTCCATTAGTATTTCTGCAGACTTTGGACGTCCAACGAATCTCCATAACACCGTACATTTGGCCATTGCCTGTTCATGCACTGATAATAGCGATGAAAAGCTGTTGATAGCTTTTATGGCATCGCTCGCGACACAAAGATTGAGCGTATGTGCACAACACCTGAGATGTTGTGGCAGAGGCTTATTTGGCTCTAAAGCACATTCTTCATCAGGATCTAGAAATTGTAATGTTATGCATACATAATATAATATATAAATCAAATCGTAATATAATTAATTTTGGCTTTATTTTTAATAATAGTGCAGGTGCAGCATTAATTTTAAACTGGTGAAAAAAATATTACCCATCGGAATTGATTGAAAATCCTCATCGTCGCTTTCTTCATCTGCTGATGTATCCGAAAATTCATTATTTTCACCATCAACGTCCCTTTGAAAGTTACAAAGTTTTACACCAAAAACCCTGAAAGCTTTAGCAAAGTTACTAGCATTATCAGTGACAGTGGCTAATATTTTTGACGAATCTAAACCAAACTCGGAATGAATATCGCATAACATCTCAGCAATCCTATCGAAACGTGTGTTCCTTGGAATCTCCGGCAGGCCAAAACTGCAGATTGTCTCTTTAACGAATTAATGTTAATCCAGTGTGCAGTTACTCCTAAAAAACTTCTTTTCTTCGAAGACCACACATCAGCTGTGGTACAAATATATTGCGCTTCTTCAGTTAAAATTTTTTAAATAGATTTGGTATTGCTTTCATACAAATCTTTTATTCTTCTACCAAGAGAGCGTCGACTTAGTACCGTTATTGGTTTTCCGCGGGCTTTAACTTGAAGATGATCAAATATAGCTTGGAAATAAGGATCATCTACTATCCTTAATGGGGTCATAGAGTGAACAACGAATTGAGTTATATCTTCGTCCAATTGTTCCTGTAAGCTCAGCAGTTTGCGTTTCTTGCGAGATGCAAGTTGATTTTCATCAGAACAGTCCGATGCAGATAATTTGGCTCGTTTTTCTTTGCAATATTTTTCATATTCCTTCACCAAATTACTGTCGTGCCTTCGTTTCAGGTGTGATTTGAAATTTGATGTCGATGTTAATGTACCTTTTACTTCAACAATCTTTGGTAAGCATGCTACACATGTAGCCACTACGTCGTTAGTTTTCAAGGAATTTTTACCCTGTACAATTTTGAAATACTTTCCATCTAAGATTGCCATGTTCGAGGTGATTGTATTCACTGAAGGTGAATCTCTGCTATTTTCGGTATTATCCGCACCATCATTTTCGTTTTCAGACTGTTTCATCTGCGAGGGCGAGGACGAGGACGTTGTCTGAGAGTGAGAGTCTGGTACAGTGTTTGTTCCAGATTCAGCCATGCTAACTAAAACAATGTATAATATATAAAAATAAGCAAAACATATATGTGGTATTCCACGTCAAATTGAACCTAATTCTCTGGGATTTGATCCACAATCAAATTTAAATATCTTACCTTCGATTAATAAAATATTTTTACTTCACTATAATTTGTGTGTCGATCGTCGATCCACACACATCAGACAACAGAATAACACTACTCTGGATCGAATGAAGCCAAAACAGTAATACTGGATATATCATGGTGACCGTTACACGGTCAAACGCTTGTACGATAGTTATTGTTATTGATGAAAGCGAGCGGCGCGAGCGCCAACATTTGAGACATAAATAAGACATACTGGTATTTATTCGAATCAAACTTTATTCGTATCGTACGATTGAGCATTAATTCGAATAAAAATTTATTTGTAAATTCCGAATAAAAATTTATTCGAATAAAGTTTTATTCGTATTTTATGAATAAAGATTTATTCGGATGAAAAATCATTCGTCACGTTATGAATGAAGATTTATCCGAATAAAATGTAGTTGACTATGTTACGAATGAGACACATACGAATGAAATTTTATTTGAATGATATTTTATTCGAATAATTTATTCTTAATTCGTTATTCGAATGAAATGTGCCCAACTCTGCTCTACATCGAGTTGTTTTCGTATAATTGCATGTATAATGATACAGTTGCATCGTTCCAAAGTACAGTAATATATACACTTGCGGCGAACGCAACTGAACAACTTTTGATCAATAAAAGCGAGAAACAACATATATGATGACGCAAAATAATAATAAATTACACTAGACAAATTATCGAAATCTACAGCTACTGAAAGGGGATAATTCCTTGCCGGATCCTCACAATATCGTCTTGATGGCGCATAGCCCCAGGCCCATTTACAAACTCTTTCAGTGTATCTCTCTGTTGTAAAATTCCAAGAGCAGCATTTCTTACTCCCATCCGTGGACCATCAATGATGGCTCCATTCTCCCCAGCGACAATGTCACGCCATTCTCCCTCTACCAGTTCGCCAGTTGGCAATTCCTGGTCCACAAAAGAAAGAGGGCAATATTGTAGGTTGAGTTTCCTGTCGCCTGTCTTGCGGATGAAATTGTGGAGGCAAACAGCACATTCAATTATGCTTTCTACATTGTCTTCTGTAGCAATAATGGAGTGACGGAAAATCCTCCAACGAGCCGCTAAAATGCCAAAAGCATTTTCAATTACTCTCCTTGCTCTGCTCAACCTGAAGTTATACACAGACTTGTCATGGGGTATGTTGCGCTCGCCATAGGGTTTCATCAGGAAAGGTTTCAAAGGGAAAGCTGCATCTCCTACAAGGAAGTAGGGCATGTCAACATCAGTTCCTGGTAAGTGACTTGAATTCGGCAAGTTAAGGGATCCATCATTCAATCGCCGACCCATTTCAGACGATTGAAAAACTCCGCCATCACTTTGTGAGCCTTCTGCTCCTACATCCAGCATGATGAAATTGTAGTGTGCATCACAAACTGCCAATAGAACCATGCTAAATGTCTTCTTGTAATTCAAATAAACACTTTGGGAAGCTTGTGGGGCCTGTACTTGAACGTGCTTCCCATCGATGGCCCCCACACAATGAGGAAACTGCCATTCTTCCCAAAATCCGGCACTCACCTCACGCCACTCCGCTTCATTTGCTGGGAGGTTTACAAATACACTCTTTAATACACTTACAAGTGCTCGAGTTGTTTCGGCCAGGATCTGAGAGACTGTGCTCTGGCCACATCGATATGAAAAGCTCAGAGAATACTGACTGTCTCCTGCTGCCAAGAATCTGCAAAGCAAATTTACAAATTGAATCGTCTCCTGAGAAATTGATAAGATAAGCGAACATTGATGATCTTACCTCAATGTCATAGCAAGCCTCTGAGTGGGTGAAAGAGCAGTGTACATTTCTCGCTTCTTTATCAGTGGACCAACCAAGCTCAGGAGATACTCGAATCTAAGAAAGCGAACATATAATTTGTAAAAATAAACTCTCTACCAGAAAAATATTTATCTTTTGCGCTTCTTTATCAGTAGACCAAGCAAGATCAAGAGGTACCAGAATGTAGGAAAGCAGACATTAATTTGTAAAAATGATTATATTTTGTACTAGGCAATCATTAAATCTTACCTTTCGACATTCATCCTTGTGTAAATAAAAAAAAAGAGTGGATCACGGAAACGGAGTTCTTCAAGTAAATTATGTCCATCACCAAACTGGGTTCTTCTCCGAAAAATCTCTCTCACACCAACGGTTCGTACTCGTTTCTTCTTCCGCAGTTGAAGATACAAATATCCGGCCAAAATTAAGTTAAGAAACTGATAATGCCTCATAGCAGAATTCATTTGGAATTACCAAGCAAGAACGGTAGTTACCAACGAGAATGACAACAAACCTTCTATTCACGCTACGCTGTCAAATCATTTTTCAATGCACGCTGCTTCACGTTACGGCGATAAGTTCGTTACGTCCCGTCGCGTTCAGTCGCGTTCCGTCGCGTCCCGTTACGTAAAGTTCATCGTAATCCCGGCAT
>NW_027270453.1:0-6137 GCF_030848805.1 Temnothorax longispinosus | reverse complement strand
TAATTTAACGTGTATTTAAATATACGTGTTAAAAATCTTACAAAATCAATTATAAAACGGCACTAGACAAATATAAACGTACAAATATAAAACGGTATTTCGTCTTCGTATCTTATATAACGTTTTCGTGTACGTCACGACGGGGGTGTGCTGTACGCGTCAGAATTTTTTATCCAAACGAGTTTGCTTTTAAAAATTATTTTTACGGCCACGTAAATATTTAACTTGATTTTTATTTATCCTCCTATATTCTACATATAATAAATATATTTACATATAATAAAAAAACATTTTTCAAGATGTCTGACTATAACTCTGATCATACGAAAAATATTTATTTCATCACTTTGATGGCCGTATTTAATAAATTTTCACAACTTACGTTCGAACGTTCGAACACTTAGAATATTGAAAATATGCTACTTGAAACTAGCAAAACATATATAACTCTTCTTCCTCTTCTTAAGGAGAGAAAGAAAAAGAAATACGAAAACATCTGCACGGGTACGAAAAATATCTTACAAAAATGCCGTAAAACGTATCAACGGCCGCAACGAATATATCTTGATAAACGACGCACTCGTACTCACCTCTCACGTTCTTCTTCTCCTGATCATACCGTATGACTACTTCCATGACTTTACCAAAGCGAGTTAAAATAGGATCTTAAGTCAGGTCTCCGTCACGTTACTTGGCAAGCCACCAAGAAAGACTTTCGGAAACCACCGCTGCGTTTTGGCTTTTGTAAAGTACGCGGGTTACCGGTTTTGGATCAATCTATAAAGCGAATCATCAACAAAATAGTAGGCTCCATATAAGAATATTCAACTCATAGTTAACACGTTGATTAAAAATGGAACGTTTTGAGTGGAAAATACGAGATCGTATAAGATTAAGTTTCAGGAATCATAAACCCAACATACATGACACTAAATAGTTTATATTAACTACGTATATTTTTTACAGATTAATATTAATTGTGATCTACTGTTTCCTGATAAAAATTTAAAACTATACGAAGATTGGACGTCTTTTATAGACAACTTTTAAATACAAACAAAAGGACAGATACAAATATACAAAATTTAATACATAACAGACAGAGTGGGAACTATTTCTGAAGGTATGTAATATAAAATAATAATACAAAACATATAGTCTTATCTTTTGAGCCGTTTTTTAATCAATACTTATAATCTAGTATCTATTGTTAATAAATTAGATAAAAAAATATGTTATATATTTTTACTTTTAAATGGACGTTTTATTAATGATATTCATTTACTGGCTAATATAGTTCCACTTAAGGCAAGAATTTTTACGTGAAACAATTCTGGTCGTAAACAGTGGAAGTTTTCAACACGAGAAAGTATCGAGGCACGTATTTTACACTGTAAGGTAAAGTTTTGTTACATAGATATATATTATTATTTATATTTTTTTTTAACACGTCTCATGCCGAACGTTTACGATTAAACACGTTAATCACTGAGTATTAAAAAGTTCGTATAACATTAGTTTTCATTCTTATATAATACAAATTTTTTTTATTATATAATTTTTTTTTGTTACCCCGTTACCTGCTAACATACGACATGTTACCGTACGAACAAGTGTACACATTAACTTTTATTTGATTGAAATGCGTACCACACAGCCTAGCAGAATTTCTTGTATCAAATTTACTGTAAAAAGTCGTATTCTCTGCTACGTCGAGCAACGTAATCGGGCTTATTATTACTCGAATATTTCAAGCTAAATGTATTCTCGTTTCGAAGAATAAGTGCCGTGTCTCCGAGAAGTTGCGAGAGATCATAAACAGTGTCACGCCGTTTCCGCGTGTACCGATACGCTCCCTTTGTCTCGAGAACCTCTAAGCGAGAGGTAAACGCTCGGGACACAGGGAGAGACAAATACAAAAACAGCTGATCGGTCGTCGGCCCCAAGGACTGCTGAAATTGTCGAGTGACGTACGTCTCGGGGTGTCGATTGCCGATTGGCCCAGCGAAATTTCGGAGCGCGAACGGGGAGGCGGAGTGCGAGCTGATAAAAGCTCCGGCCCTCCGCGCGCCGAGGAACATTCGTTTTTCCGAGTCATATAGAGAGAAAAGGTGATAATCGACGACGATACCGAATTAGCGAGCGATTACGATTCCGCGTCTCGTGTTCGACTATTCGATCGGTCTCAAAGCGCCTTTTCGCTGCTCTCGGAATTCAGCTCGTGCTTCGAGTGACGGCTCTCTCCGCGCGCATTCGCCCGCGAGAATAATCGAATAAGACTTGTAAAATAGCTGTAAATACCGTTGTAATTATTGACTATTATAGACGTTTGTGACAAAAGGATAAACTCTCATTGACCTTTGAACTCTAAATCCCAAGCCCATTCGCGCAAATTTTTTGGTCCTTCGAGCCGGATTTCCGTGACCGGTATCCGCGAAGTGTGTGAGTGGGAATTCCGGTGAGCTTCTCGTGCTTCGAGTGACCGCCGAAGAACAATGCCTATCGACACCGAAACTCTGATTCGCTCGCAAACCGAGCTGCACGGCCGCATTTCGCGTGCTTATGAGAACTTGAAAAAGTCGGGAACTACCAAGGTCACCCTGGGAGTGGCTGAGGCTCGTCTCCAAGGACTGGAGTCAAACTGGACTAAATTCGAAGCCCAGCATGAGTCGATATTCGCCTCGCCCTGGGAAAGAATTAAGGAGCTCGACTACGTCAAGCAAAGCGTGTTTGCTCTCGCCGAGGAAGCTTATCTACAACAGAAGGGCATCTTCCTGGACCTCGTACGGTCATTGAAGGCGAAGGAAGACGCCGCATCCTCGACGGCCGGTCAAGAGACAGCGACGGTGACTCCTCGCACAGCGCTGCCTCGCATTCAGCTGCCGGAGTTCACCGGGAAGTACGAGGACTGGCCAGCGTTCCGGGACCTGTTCCTGTCCATCGTCGGCAAGGACACGGCGGCGACGCAGGTAGAAAAACTACATTATTTAAAGAGCTGCCTAAAAGGTGAGGCTGAATTGCTTATTCGGAACGTGACGACGACCGGTGAGAATTACGAGCGCGCGTGGAACCTGCTTAGTTCGTATTACGAGAATAAACGCTTGCTAGTGCGCGCATATCTCGCGAATTTCGTCTCCTTACCGAAAATGAAGAGTGAGTCCGCGGTCGAATTGCGCAAGATATTCCACGGCGTGAAGGCAACCGTCAGTTCGCTGGACGGGATCGGCCGACCCGTGAGTCGCTCCGAGGATTTGTTCGTGTACCTCGCCGTCGAACTCCTCGATCCGCGTTCGCGTCGCGAGTGGGAGACCTTAATTAGTGAGACCAACGAGCCGCCGACGTATTTCGAACTGGAACAATTTCTCGACCGCCGCTTGCACGCGTTGGAATCGATGCTACCCGTTAGAGTGGACAGTGCCGCGAATAGTCGGGAAACGGAACGGCGAAATCGGCTCGGAGTCATCTCGCGAGTAAACAGGGGGTAAGTCCGAGGGCAAGCGTGGCCGCTGCCCGCTCTGTACTAAGGAGCACATTTTAATGTTCTGCGACGAATATAAAAAGAAGACGGCTCAAGAGCGACGGCAGTTCGTCGAAGAAAAGAGCCTATGTTTCAATTGTCTCGGTCGACACAAGGTGAGCGAGTGCGTCGTGAAGAAAAACTGCTCGGCGTGCGATGCCCGTCACCATTCTTCGATCCACGACGCGTGCCGCGAAACCGAAGTCGCGAAGACGTCGCATGTGGTACGCGGAGCTCCTGTTAAGCCGGTAGCCGTGCTCCTCGCCACCGCTCGCGTTCGCGTCGCCGATCACTTCGGCGCCTGGCATTCCGCGCGCGCTTTGGTTGACCAGGGATCAGAGATTTCGATGATTTCCGAAAGACTCGCGCAGCAGTTGAAACTTCCGCGATCGCCCGTGTCGATTTCGGTCTTCGGGATCGGCGGCCAAAAGACTTGCACGGCGCGAGGCCGTGTCTCGCTGTCAATGTCGCCGCGGTCGGGTGGAGCAGCCATGGCGATTTCGGCCATTATTCTCCCTCGTCTCTCTGCTTACGCGAGTGGAACCTCAGCCGTCGCGATGTCCTGGGCGCACATTCGTGGCCTGAGTCTGGCAGACCCGGACTACTCCGCGCCCGATGCTATAGACGTGCTACTCGGAGCCGACGTCTACGCCGCCATCCTCCGACAAGGGCTCCGTCGGGGTGGCGATGGCGAGCCAGTCGCCCAGAATACGACGCTGGGCTGGATAATCTCGGGCTCCGTCGGGGAATCGAGCTCTGGCCATTCGGCACAGGCCTTCCAATGCCGGGTCGAGGAGGATCTAGCGGACATGGTTCGCCGTTTCTGGGAGCAGGACGAAATTCCGTCTACGAGCGTGATCCTCAGCCAAGAAGATCGGGAGTGCGCGGAGCATTTCGCTCGCACGCATAGACGCAATGCCGCCGGTCGGTACGTCGTGCGTCTTCCCGTAAAAAGTCCGTTGCCGGATCTCTCGGACACGCGTCGCGTAGCAGTGCGGGTGTTAAAGCACATGGAAGGAAGATTCGCGCGGGACGCCTCCTTCCATGCGTTATACCGCGATTTCATGCGTCAGTATGCCGAGCTGGGGCACATGACGCCGATTCCTCCGAACGCGAAAGGGAACGACAAACCGCGTTGCTACCTTCCGCACCACGGCGTGATGCGAGAATCGAGCACCACAACGAAATTGAGGGTCGTCTTCAACGGGTCGACCACCGTTCCCTCCGGAGAGTCCCTCAACCAGCATTTAATGGTCGGTCCTAATCTGTTGCCGCCGCTAATAATTCTTATCATAAAATGGCGTCGACATCGGTTTGTCTTCGCTACCGACATTGAGAAAATGTACCGACAAGTCGTGGTGGATCCTGAGGACAGGGACATGCAGATCATCGTGTGGCGGAACGATCCTAGCGAGGAGATCCAGGATCACTGGCTAAATACGATCACTTACGGCCTGACGTGCTCTCCCTTCTTAGCCATTCAATCGCTGCGTCAGCTAGCAGCCGACGAGCGAGAGAAGTGGCCGCTCGGCGCGGCCGTCTTGGAGGACGAGACGTACATGGACGACGTCTTGTCGGGAGCGGCTACTATTCCGGCAGCCAAGGCCATCCAACGACAACTCGTGCAGATCTGTACGGCGGGCGGCTTCCCGCTCAAAAAATGGTCTGCGAACGATGACGCGCTGCTCGAGGATCTACCCGTGGAAGACCGATTACAGCAGGAACCCCGGGGCTGGCAACCCGGCGAAAGCCACCTCACCCTGGGCCTGCGCTGGCATCCTCGGGACGACTGCTTCGCCTTTGCTACTCGGCTACCTCGAGTCGAGACGTTCTCGAGGCGAGCGGCACTCTCGCTTACGGCGCGGCTGTTTGACCCGCTGGGCTGGCTCGCCCCGGTCACAGTACGCGCCAAGATTATGATCCAGTCGACGTGGCTGCTTGGCATAGACTGGGATACGCCGCTGCCCGACGACGACTCTCGACGATGGCACGCGTTACAGGACGAGCTGCCCCTCCTCGAGGCCATACGCATCCCGCGATGGCTGACGTGCGGACCCGAGGGACGCCGGATTGAAATCCACGGCTTTTCGGACGCCTCTGAACGAGCTTACGCCGCCGTTATTTACGTGCGGACCGAAGACGAGAGCGGGAGGGTCGAAGTAAGAATGGTAGCCGCCAAAACCAAAGTCGCTCCTTTGAAGCAGGTGACGCTACCGAGGCTCGAGTTAAGCGCTGCCAAGCTCCTAGTTCAGCTGGCAGCTCCCGTTCAGCTCACTCTCGAGGCGAGGGAAGCACCGCTTCATTGCTGGACCGATGCCAAGGTGGTGTTGGGCTGGATCCGCGGCCACCCCGCCAATTGGAAGACGTACGTGGCTAACCGAGTGAGCGAGATCCAAACCTCGCTACCTAACGCACAGTGGCACCACGTTTCAGGACGAGATAATCCGGCGGATTGTGCCTCGCGAGGACTTTCTCCACAAGAGCTGCTTGACCACCTACTCTGGTGGCAAGGGCCCCCATGGCTTCGAACGGAGTCCGGACCGTGGGGAACTCCTTCATCGATGCCGCTTGTACGTCCCTGGTGATGCGAGGTGGCGTCGATCCGCAGAACGCTCCTCCG
>NW_027270452.1:0-6466 GCF_030848805.1 Temnothorax longispinosus | reverse complement strand
CATTAATGCCTGGTCCACTAAAGTTGATGCATTTTGGAACGCATTCAAAACGCGTGCAACGTTCTAACTATTCGTGCACCGTGACTGATCGAGAAACGGCAACGCTGTCCCCAGCTGTCTTTTGGCGCACATATTTTGACACAACGACGACGTAAGTTTGAAATAAATATACAAAGTGACAAGATATATTTTTAATTTATTTCAATTATATAATACTGTTTGTGCTTTTGCAGAATGCAGGAAATACAGATTCCAAATATATTGGTAAGTCTATCAGTGCAAATAATACTGTCGCTGACACAATATTATTTATGAACGAATGAATGAATGAATGAACGAATGAATGAATTAAATTATTTATTAATTAAAAATTCATTCATTCATTCATTGAAAAATCATATCAGTTTACAGTTTGCTTGCTCGGAAGCTGAGTTCATAACGTGATTTATTCATTAATTTAATAATTTATTTACTAATAATTAATTAAAAATTAATTAATTAATTAATGTTCCAACGATAGCTGTGTTTCAAGTGCGACAAATAATCGGTGCGCAGTTAAACAAGTTGGAAAATATATATATATATATATATATATTTACGTAATGCTTTGATTCTAATTTGATTAATTAATTAATTAATTAATTTACTCAAAAATCATATCAGTTTACAGATCGCTTATTCGGGAGCTGAGTTCATAACGTGATTTATTTATTAATTCAATAATTTATTTATTTATTCTATCATTAAATTATTAATAATAATTAATTAATATTTATGATAAAATAAATAAATAAATTATTGAATTAATAAATAAATCACGTTATGAACTCAGCTCCCGAAAAAGCATCTGTAAACTGACAGGAGCTTTTTCTATCGAATGAGAGTTGATGCGGCATTAGATGTGACAGAGACTGATTTTGTTTCAGAAGCTGCCAAAGAGTTCCTCGAGCGTTATAAAGCCAGTAAAGAAGGCAGGAAAAGCAGTTACCAATATTGTCCTCTTAAGACGTGTCCATCAGGTAAGTCGCAAGACAAATACTTGTTTATGAAAATGAACGCTGGTCTCTCTCAATTCATTTATTATAATATTCTTTATTTATAATATACTTACTTCTTTATTTTTAATATTCTTCTATGATTGATTTTGTTTCAGAAGCTGCCAAAGGATTTGCAGAATCAAAAATATAAGGAACACAAAACAGATATTAGCGATTAGGAAAATAAATTATGTATCGAATAAGTAACATTTACTTCGCCAGTCAATAATTAACACAATTGAGAATTTAATTGACTATACTGGCAATGATTATAATCGTGATAACATTATAATCGTCGTGACAAATCGTCACCGAATTTTGACCAAGGATTCTGGTCATTCTAAAGTTGATGTAATTTTAGATACTTATAATATAAACATTTAATTACCCTGGCTGAGGTAATATTTTTCGCAATAAATGTAATTATTTAATTAAGATGCTTATATTATAACCGTCTAAAATTACATCAACTTTAGAATGACCAGAATCCTTTGTCAAAATTCGGTGACGATTTGTCACAACGATTATAATCATTGCCGGTATAGTCAATTAAATTTTCAATTGTATGAATTACATATTGTTAATAAATTTTACATGATAATATTAAGTGATGATATTAAGTGTAATATTGAAGTTACAATTAGAGCTAAAATAAATGTATTTTTTTAAAACCGTGTAAAAATCTTTTTATTTATAAATGATACATAAGTATTAATGAACGTTAAATTTCCCAAATTATATAGATTTCTCTTTTTTCATACTTTTCTCTCGTATCGTCAAGAAAAATTAGGAAATATTGTGTCTTGCGAAACATATGTTTCCCGCCACATCAACTCATTAGTGTAACTAGACTACAAGTTAAATCTTGAATAAATAGTAAATTATATTTTTAAAATAAAACGTGCAATGCATTCGTGGTAAGTGCACATTTACAGAACATTCAGCTGGAGCTACACTTTTAACTTCTATGCAGACTCCATCTTTGAACCCGGAAAACTTGGCGTTATACCACCACCAGTCAGTCTATCTCGATAGCTTACGAACTTTATATTAATTAATGCAAGTAATGTTTATAATCATCAGTAATAATTATATTAAATAACTTTTCTTTTATTACAAAATCAACATCAGATAAATTACATTACTAACAGTGGATGCTCTGGTAAATTTTTAATATTATTTTGGAGAGAAAGTGTGTTGTGTGTATGTGTATACACATATGGGTGCATGTGTATATATATATATACATATCGTGTATATATATATATATATATCGTATGTCTTTTGTTACATATTGTTTATAAGGTTATAATAAGTCCGGTCATGGAGCGTAATAGATTTGCAAATCTTACAGAAAGAGACAGGGGAAGAATAGTTGGTTTATATGAAGCAAGATTCAATAGGACAGAAATTACGCAAATAACTGGATACAACAGGAAAACCGTTTACTTATGGATAAGGAAGCATGAAGAAGGAGGAGTACAGAATTTACGGGATCATCGGAAAAATAATAGACGTCCAAAAAAAACAACATTTGAACAAGATCAAGAAATTGTTGAAGCTATCGATGAGCATTCTTTCGAAGCAGCTGCAACAGCTTTACACGACAGGAATGTAAATATTTCTGAAAGTACGATCAGACGCCGTTTACATGCTGCTGGTATTCATTCGCGTCCCGCAGCGAAAAAAATTGAATTGAAGCCAGAACATCGAAATCGAAGAATCCAATTTGCAACTGAATACTTGAACTTACCTCAAGAAGAGTGGAACAAAGTAGTTTGGATGGATGAGAAAGTGTTTTCATCCGCAGAAGATGGACGATATCTCGTTTGGCGACCTCGTGGAGAACGTTTAAATCCAAAATACGTTCTTCCCAAAGGATATAGCGGAAGAATTACGGCAGGATTTTGGGGAAGCATGACATCGAGTGGACTAATGGATATTGTAGAAATAACACCAAGAATGAACGCCGAAGAATACGTAGCAATTCTAGAAAACACATTAAAACCAAGCATTAGACGTATTTATCCAGAAGAACAGTATCCGGTTGTGAAAATAGTGCAAGATAATAGCGCCGTTCACACTTCAAGATTAGTTCAAAGATGGTTCGACGAAAACCCGGATATTCAACAAATTCCATGGCCGGCAAAATCTCCAGACTTAAATCCAATAGAAAATGTTTGGGCTCAAATGAAAACGTCGTGGATATCTGGCCAGTTAAGAACGAGAGAAGCACTAAAAGACTATGTGCATCAAGTCTGGAATGAATTATCTTTGCAGCCAAATTACACAGAAAATTTGGTCAGTTCAATGAGAAGACGGCTGCAATTAGTTATAGATAAGGAAGGATATTGGATACCATATTAAGTAAGTATATTATCTTCTAAATTTATATAGAATAAAAATAAAAGAAACAAAAAATAAAAGATAATTATTAATAATCTTAATTCTTATTTTTAGAAATTACAAGTGACAGTTTTGGGAGACTGAGGAATTGGTTTCATGTAATGTGGATCGCATATAAAAAAAAATACATATACAATGTATTAGTAAGTAATATAAATATTTGTGTAAATTACAATTAAAAATGTATAAATATTATTAAATTTTATTAATATTAATTCTTATTTTGTTTCAGAAAATGGATTAATATCCTTCGTTATTTAAAACTAATTGCGGCTTTTCATTAAACTGACAAAACTTTCTGCTGTAATTTGGCTACAAAGATAATTTATTCCAGACTTGACGCACATGGTCTTCAGTGCTTCTCTCGTTCTTGAGCCAGATATCCACGACGGTTTCATATGAGTCTAAACATTTTCTATTCATAGATTTAAGACTGGAGACTTTGCCGGCCATATGGCATTTGTTGGACATCCGGATTTGCATCGAACCATCTTTGAACTAATCTTTGAGTGTGGACGGCGCTATTATCTTGCACTATTTTCACAACCGGATACTTTTCTTTTGGACAAATACGTCTAATGCTTGGTTTTAATGTGTTTTCTAGGATTGTCACGTATCCTTCGGCGTTCATTCTTGGTGTTATTTCTACAAGATCCATTAGTCCACTCGAAGTCATGTTTTCCCAAAATCCTGCCGTAATTCTTCCGCTATATCCTTTTGGAAGAACGTATTTTAGATCTAAACTTTCTCCACACGAGGTTGCCAAACGAGATATCGTCCATCTTGTGCGGATGAAAACACTTTCTCATCCATCCAAACTATTTTGTTCTATTCTTCTTGACGTAAGTTCAAGTAATCTGTTGCAAACTGGATTCTCCGATTTCGATGTTCTGGCTTCAATTCAATTTTGTTCGCTGCGGGACGTAAATGAACACCAGCAGCATGTAAACGACGTCTGATCGTATTTTCAGAAATATTTAAATTTCTGTTGTGTAAAGCTGTTGCAGCTGCTTCGAAAGAATGCTCATCGATAGCTTCAACAATTTCTTGATCTTGTTCAAATGTTGTTTTTTTTGGACGTCTTATTTTTCTAATGATTTCATAAATTCTATGATCCTCTTTCTTCATACTTTTTTATCCATGAGTAAACGGTTTTCCTGTTATATCCAGTTATTTGCGTAATTTATGTTCTACTGTATCCTGCGTCATATAAACCAATTATATCTTGTTTGCTATACATATATATATATACGTTCATTAATACTTATGTATTATTTATAAATAAAAAGATTTTTACACGGTTTTAAAAAAATACATTTATTTTAGCTCTAATTGTAACTTCAATATTACACTTAATATCATCACTTTAATATTATCATGTAAAATTTATTAACAATATGTAATTCATACAATTGAAAATTTAATTGACTACACCGGCAATGATTATAATCGTTGTGACAAATCGTCACCGAATTTTGACAAAGGATTCTGGTCATTCTAAAGTTGATGTAATTTTAGACGGTTATAATATAAGCATCTTAATTAAATAATTACATTTATTGCGAAAAATATTACCTCAGCCAGGGTAATTAAGATGTTTATATTATAAGTATCTAAAATTACATCAACTTTAGAATGACCAGAATCCTTGGTCAAAATTCGGTGACGATTTGTCACGACGATTATAATGGTTATCACGATTATAATCATTGCCAGTATAGTCAATTAAATTCTCAATTGTGTTAATTATTGACTGGCGAAGTAAATGTTACTTATTCGATACATAATTTATTTTCCTAATCGCTAATATCTGTTTTGTGTTCCTTATATTTTTGATTCTGCAAATCCTTTGGCAGCTTCTGAAACAAAATCAATCATAGAAGAATATTAAAAATAAAGAAGTAAGTATATTATAAATAAAGAATATTATAATAAATGAATTGAGAGAGACCAGCGTTCATTTTCATAAATAAGTATTTGTCTTGCGACTTACCTGATGGACACGTCTTAAGAGGACAATATTGGTAACTGCATTATCCTGCCTTCTTTACTGGCTTTATAACGCTCGAGGAATTCTTTGGCAGCTTCTGAAACAAAATCAGTCTCTGTCACATCTAATGCCGCATCAACTCTCATTCGATAGAAAAAGCTCCTGTCAGTTTACAGATCGCTTATTCGGGAGCTGAGTTCATAACGTGATTTATTTATTAATTCAATAATTTATTTATTTATTCTATCATTAAATTATTAATACATAAATTAATTAATAATTTAATGATAGAATAAATAAATAAATTATTGAATTAATAAATAAATCACGTTATGAACTCAGCTCCCGAATAAGCGATCTGTAAACTGATATGATTTTTGAGTAAATTAATTAATTAATTAATTAATCAAATTAGAATCAAAGCATTACGTAAATATATATATATATATATATATATTTTCCAACTTGTTTAACTGCGCACCGATTATTTGTCGCACTTGAAACACAGCTATCGTTGGAACATTAATTAATTAATTAATTTTTAATTAATTATTAGTAAATAAATTATTAAATTAATGAATAAATCACGTTATGAACTCAGCTTCCGAGCAAGCAAACTGTAAACTGATATGATTTTTGAATAAATGAATGAATGAATTTTTAATTAATTAATAATTTAATTCATTCATTCGTTCATTCATTCATTCATAAATAATATTGTGTCAGCGACAGTATTATTTGCACTGATAGACTTACCAATATATTTGGAATCTGTATTTCCTGCATTCTGCAAAAGCACAAACAGTATTATATAATTGAAATAAATTAAAAATATATCTTGTCACTTTGTATATTTATTTCAAACTTACGTCGTCGTTGTGTCAAAATATGTGCGCCAAAAGACAGCTGGGGACAGCGTTGCCGTTTCTCGATCAGTCACGGTGCACGAATAGTTAGAACGTTGCACGCGTTTTGAATGCGTTCCAAAATGCATCAACTTTAGTGGACCAGGCATTAATGACGTTGAGTGTAC
>NW_027270451.1:0-92060 GCF_030848805.1 Temnothorax longispinosus | reverse complement strand
GGCCAGTGATTTATTACACATGGAATCCTTGGTTCAGTACTTCAGTACTAACATTGCAATACTCATCAGTAATTCAACACAAGTATTTTTCACCTAGTATTAAATGCTTTCTCATCAGAAATTTAATACTAAGTATTCAATACTCGTCCTGTATTAAATACTACTTTCATAAATTACTGACCAGTAATAAAATACTATGCAATACTTGGATCACAGTGATTGAAGTACTAATAAATACTTAATTTTAGTATTATTAATACACAAAATAAGTATTTATTACTAACCAGCTAGTAATACTTTTTTGTAAGGGTAGTGCCATAAAAAATCTGAAATATTCAAGTATACTTTCGAAGACATTAAAAATCTATTTATACTGTTAAATATGCTTGATTCTTGTTTGGGGGTTTTTTTATGAGCCCGTAAAATCTCCAAAAAATTCAAAACTGAAATATCGACCGGGTCTCTAAAGCCCCACTACTCTGCGAAGGGTTAAATATAAGTATCTCCTTAAATTTAATGGGATTTATAGATCGTGTAAGACTTGAGCAAAAAGCAGCTCTTACTAATAATTCTTGGATGAATTTGACGCACAAATATGACAAAAGTCATAACTTTCAAGTATTTATTAAATTGATCTTGATCAACGAAAATAATCATGTTTAAGTTTTCTCCTACAATTTAGCTATTCATTCAACTCTTTTGTGATTGTCTAACATACAATTTATTTTTATTTAAAGAAAAATATATTAAATATAAGGTGTCTCAAAAATTTCTATGTTTTTTAAGTTCAATCCACAGACTTCTATGTTTTTACTTGGACAACGGTTAAATAAATTTCTATCCCACAATAAAGAAAGCTGCTGTACGAGTTAGCAGTCTGGAGTAATATATGTAAAAGTTTGTGATCAAACTCGATTTTAAATGGCTCTTATCTAAGCGTATAAACGTATTACATGTTAGGATATTTGTATGAAATTCCATCTATTTTATTATAAAAAGTATAGAGACTTTCTCAGGACATTTTGATGTTGATCATTTTCATTATTCATAAGTAAGTTAAGTATTTTCAGTTGTGGAGATCTGAAGAAGATAAAAATACCTATACTGAGACGAAAATGGAGCAGAAAGTATCTTCACCATTTTTACCTTCGTATACCAAGAGCTATTCTCAAACACCATTTGATGTGACTACGTTTGAGTATACATAGAAAATTGATCAATTTGGACGTCTCTCTGCAATCGTAGATACATTAAATTCTCCACCATTTGGAGAAAACAACCAATACAAGATTCAAATGAATATTTCATGTCAAGATTTGCTATGTGCAATACGAATTTCAATACGTACTAATACAGCATTTAGCGGTTCATACTACTACGGTACTACTACTATAATGCATCCGCCTGAAACAGTCTTAGCGTCAAGATCGATTTCGTGTCGTATATCGGATATGACATTGTTAATTGATGTCTCGGACGATTCGTACATTTCTACAGAAGCGTTTGTAATACATTGCAAGATTGAACATTTTTCATCTACTGATAAATAATACTATCGGTATGGTATTTAAAGAGGTAGAATCTCTTGAAGACTCAACTTTTGAATTTGAGTCTGAAAAATCAATCAAATTTATAGTAGGAGAAGAAGAGTATGTTATATAAAAAAAAATATTGTGCGACACCAACAGTAGTTACTTTAAGAATATCTGTCTTACACATAAGGGAAGAGAAATAAATATGGCAACGGTATTAACGAGAAATGAGTCACAAACTTTTAAACAGGTTTTATTATATATTACAACTAACTCCATTGATCAGGGTGATTATAAGATGCTTAAAAAGTTATTAACAGCAGCTGATAAAAATAATGTACCAACTTTAAAATTAACGTGTCAACATTATTTGTTACGCAGTCTTACGATTGAAAATGCCGTAAAACTTGTACAGCTTGCGTCCTCATCTAATGCAAAATTTTTAGAAACGCATTCGGTAATTTTTATTAAATTTCACATAAAAGAAATTAAGGACACTATAGCATTTAAAAGTCTATTGCAAGAAGATTTAAATAAGATAATGGAATTGATTGAGAAAAGTAAATTTGGAGTCAGCACTGATCAATTTTTTTTGTCACCACTTAAGAAATCTAATTATAATTATTAACGTTTAGATGTATAAGAATTTATATGCAAATAAGTATTAATATGGATTAAAAATAATTCTTTTTTTTTAGTTTTGATGTACAAATAAAACTACTATTAATTATACTCAATGTAGTTTAGTTAAAACTTTCTCAAGTTTACAGGTTGATCTAAAACGAAAGGAAATGGAAAATTATAAGAATCCTTATAAACCTATATGTGTTATCTTTTATATATATATAAATGTTTTTTTATTTTTATCAGTACTGTATCTTATTAAAATTTCCAATTGTTTTGTAGATCATCCCGTGTACTATAGTATCAGAATCTTTAACAGCTATCTTTTTCACCGAATAAATTATTTTTCATGAATTTAAACTTTTGATTTTTGTTTTTTTTGTTTGGGGTTCAATAAAATGCGATTAAATAAAAACTTTCACAGCGGTATAGATGAAAGAAAATGCTTCGCAAAAATTACAAATGGGAGTTAAATTTGATAATTCATTATTTCGAGATCTAGAGATCGGTTATAATAAAAATAAAAATATTACAGATATGATCTTTTTGGTTAATTTAGTACCTATCTTTTGTTAATCTAGAAGTTTCTGTGCTTAATTTGAAATAAAACTTTATATTGTTGCTTTGGAAGAAGGTAATTCGAAAGTAAAGGGTAATACAAAGTGTGAACTGTGAAACCGGAACTTTATAACCGAGTAGAAGAAATTTAATTATTCCTAAATAATAATAATATTATTGAAATGTAATGTCGGATCTGTCAGGTAAAGTGAGAATTCATTGTATTCTGTTTAATCGTTTAATGTATATTCTATGTAATAAAGAAGTTCCTGATATATTTCTCATTGAACCCATTTGTTTATTCATTATTTTGTTAGCACATTTTAGCAATTAACAGTTATTATTGCATAAATAAGGTATTCGACTCATTAATTATTATAGTAGAACTTGACTGCGCGAAACTTCAATAAAATATTCTAGTATTTTGAATTATAAAAGTTCTTCATGTAAATCTAGTTTTAGGTCCTTGTTGCATCTAAGTATCTTAAGTTATACTTAAAGTAAATCAATTATAAAGAATTACTAACAATAAGCTAATTTTTCTGCTGATCATATACATCATAAAGAGTACATTCCTAAGTCTATTAATAATTGAAAATCCATAATTTATATTTACATATGCTATAGATTTTCAGTACCGACTACCGTCAGTACATTTCAGAATACGCCTAACAAAAGAATTAAGGTCGATTCAGACACAGCCGTGCCGTATCCGTACCGTGCACGAAACAGAAACATTAGACAAGGATACCTATTGTCTCCATCCTTGTCTAATGTTAACGATACGGATACGGTACGGGTACGGCACGGCTGTGTCTGAATCGACCCTTAAGGTTTTTAAACGCTATGTGACAAAAGAAAGCATCTTTGGCACAGAGATACGAGGGCACATATTATAGAACATTTCAAGACAGATTCCGATCAGAATACTTTCGTTTTCCTTAGAAGAGTCTTTATGAATCTTTATAAAATATTGGATTTAATTGATTTCTACATTGGTTTCAGAGCCAAAATCAGTGCAGGATTCGAATAAGCATTTTACATGAATTTGATTGGTTGAAAAGCTTTATAAGATTTTATTTGTTTACTGAAACTGAGTTTATTGTGATTCGCGTGATATATTTATAATTTACTCGAAAGAGTTTCACAAGAAGTTATACATATAAGTCCAATTCCGGTTTTATATTGAATTGTGTTAGTATATGAAACTATATACAGTGGAATAGTTATATACTGCAAATTACTCTATTTGAGATTTCTGCCTTTAGTTCCTCATTGCATCTAACAATATAAAGTATCTTAAGTTATACTTAAAATAAATAAATTATATAGGGGAGAGTTGGCAATTACCGAGCCCCTAAGAACCGAAGCGTATATCTAATAAGCTCAGAAATGCTTCAAAAAAACAAACTGTGCAGTTTTAGATAGGTCATTTATTTGGCTATCCATATATCATAGCAATAATCTTGAAAGTTAAACACAAACCGAGACACAAACTGAAATATTAATAATTTTTCAAGAAGTGAGAAAACGCGGTATTATCAAACTGGTCTGATAATATCGTGACCAGGTCTGATAAAATCGTGCCCAGTTTAATAAAACTGTACCTATAAAAATTACTCTGGCTTCAGCCAGTGACATGAAGTAGAACACAATAACAAAATGTTTTTTTTTATATTTATGCATTAATATATCGTCTAGTAGGTACCTACATATAAAAATAAGTGAATGCGTTAACAAATAAAGATCATTATAAATTCAAATCAAAACTTAAGCAACGATCTTTTCTGTAAGCACCTTACATTTAAACTAAACAGTCTTGGTAACTCTTAACACACAGTTATCGTTATACCTATGAGTATTATACCTTGGGCGCGAAATTATCAAACTCAATCATTTCACTTTACAACATTAAAATATATAGGAAAGAAACGCGTGTTTCTAAAATCACTTTGCTACCTAATTTTATAGTGTTTTAGCCTATCAAATCCGTCAAATTTATTTCTCTAATGAAAATATTATGTTACTCACCTCTTATCGAAACTACCAGCAAAATTGCAACGAGCAAGCAGAGAAGCTTCCAGAGCGCACTGTGTTTACATGGACGGCCGGAACCCGGAACGCATTGACGGCGCATGCGGGTGGGGTATTTCGTGTTACTCTGGCTACGGTCAACGTGACGCTACAAATGCTTCGAAGCATTCCTCTTCTCTTTTCTTTCAATGAAGAAAGAAAGAGAAGAAAAACGCTCCAAAGCATTTGTAGCGTCACGTTGACCGTAGCCTCTATATGATATTAACATCATTGTAGGCGCGTAATACAAATAGTTATTGAGATAAACAATATGGCGCGGAATTGTCAACCGCGCGGTAATTGCCAACTCTCCCCTACAAATTACTCTATTTGATTCCTGCCTTTAGTTTCTTATTGCATCTAACAATATAAAGTATCTTAGGCCCAGTTCAACAGTGGCCAGTTAGCTTAACTAGTAGTTAACTCTCACTCTCCGTCTCTATCTAACCTTTGAGTTAAAAAGAGACAGAGAGTGAGAGTTAACTACTAGTTAAGCTAACTGGCCACTGTTGAACTGGGCCTTAAGTTATACTTAAAATAAATAAATCATATAAAGAATATCCTATCCTAAGTTATATTATAAATTTTTTTGTTAAATATAACTTAATTATAAAGTATAATGTATTCCGAAATGTATTAATAATATTGAAAATCCATAATTTACATGTATCTTATAGATTTTCAGTACTGTTAGTACATTTCGGAATACAGATATGAATGTATATTCTTCTCTCTCGCAGAATTTTACTAGAACCGTTAAGTTTGCCAGATGGCTCTGATTAGAGAAATTCTAATTCATAAGATAAGTGCATGGAAGGGGCACGCACCAAAGAAAGAGCCAATAGGATGTGTGATAACATGTACGTGGCTCTTTCTTATTGGCCGCGTTCAGCAGACACAACTGTTGAGTTCGTCTTATCAACACTCTACGTTGATTGGTTGGTTCTAAAAGTAAGAGCCAATCATGTTCGACTGCTACTGAGCGGCTTGGTCTGCTGAACGCGCACATTGGTAGTATACATGTTCTCTCTTGTACATACACGGCATGTATGTACATGTGTAGTGCTGCACGTGCGATCGTCGCGATTCGTTCCTTCTACGTGCTACCGCATGCTATTGAGGCCGGTTTCCGCTACCTCTCCATATATCTTGCAGGTGAGTTGGAGCTCGAATCTGATATCTTAGCAGTGGCCACGTTTATTTGTTCATTCACATTAATTGTTTCTCGCACATCTTGACGTTACATTCGCAGTAGCTTGGAAACCTGATTTGCTAAAGATAAAGGGAAGAGGAAAGAAATCAGTTGCTACATCTGTACACGCATTAGTCTAATAATATCATCTGGACGGTGTTCGTGTATAATTAAAGCATGTCATTAGAGAAACTTAAAATATTAAATTTAACTGGAGATTCAATGGAAGACTCAACGGAAGAGCAAATACATATATACCCCACGACATCATTAAAGCAGCGTTTAGAGAATGCTGGTATAATTTTAACTGATCATGAATCGGAAGATTCATCGGAAGATTCAATGGAAGATTCAACGGATGATTCAATGGAAGATTTAACGGAAGAGCAATACATCGAAAGAAAATTACATAAAATGGAAGTAAGTCCTAACATCTTTTCTCAACTTTGCTGACTACGTGTTATTAGAATGTTAGAAACCACATAAGATTTTGTATAAACGAATCAACACATTAATGATATTTCCTAAAGCGACAATTCCATATACATTCTACATAACAAAGAAAATTCATAAACATTCATATCAAGTCTATTTTCTATTAGCATGTGTAATTTAAATGCAATTAAAAAATTTGATGCAAAAAAACTACATCAGCCGAATCCGTTACATTTATCAGAATTTAAGATATAATTTATATTTATATATTTATAAATATTAATTTATATTTATTAATATTTATAAGTTCTATTTACATGTAATATAAAAAAATACATAAAAAATTGGATTTATACATACATATACGTCAAAGTGCGCATGGGGTATATAAAGTTATAAATATAACTGTCTGCTTAAATTTAATATTATAAAATTTATAGATCGTGTAAAACTTACAATTAGGCAAGAAAGTGACTATTTATCTTGAAATTTTACGTAAAATTATAATACAATTTTTTTATTCAATAAATCGGTTGTCATCAGCGAAACTAGCGGTGTTTAAGTTTTTTTCTACAATTTGGCTATTTATTCAACTTTTTTTATTGTCTGGTAAAAATGTTATTTTTATTTAAAAGAGACAATTAAATATAAGATGTCTCAATAATTTCTATGTACTTTCAGTGAAATCGGATTTCACAAATGGCTCTTATCTATATATATATATAAATATGTTATTACATGTTAGGATATTTGTTTGAAATCCAATCCCTTTTATTAAAAAGCATAGAAACTTTTAGAACATTTTGTTGTTCGTTCTTTTTTCATCATTTATAAAATTAATTATTTTCAGATTTCTGATAAAGAAGTTGAGGATATCTCTACCGAGAATACACCGAAAAAGGAGCAGACAATTTTATCGCCATATTTATGTATGAATTTACTGCCAGATGAAGAATCAATCAAATTTATAATAGGAGGAAAACCACATGTTATATCAAAAAAATCGTTGTGCGCCACCAACAGTAGTTACTTTAAGAATATCTGCCTTACACATAAGGAAATAGATATGACAAATGAATTAGTAGAATTATTTTCAGATTTCTGACAAAGAAGTTGAGATTATCCCTAGTGAGAATACTCTGGAAAAGAAACAGACAGTAGCTTCGTTATTTTTACCTTCGTATATCAAGAGGTGTTCTCGAACAAATCTTGAATCTACTATATTTGATTATATATGGACAATTGAACAATATAAGCGTTTTTCGACGATCAAACATATGATTCCGTCGTTTCCAGAAATAGGTCAATGCGAGATTCTAGTGAATGTTTTACGTGATAATGATTCTCCATGGATTAAGGCAATAAAATTGAATATACTTACTAATAACTCATTTCATGGTTCATGTATCACTGCTATAATACGATCGTCTAGAGTATAATTGTATTATCAAGATCCATTTTATATCGAATATGACATTGTTAATTGAGTTCTTGACACCTGACCTTAGGATTGAAAATACGCTTATAATAAATTGCAAGTTTGAAATTTTTTGTAATCTGATAAATAAAGCTATATGTATGAATTTACTGCCATCGTCAACAAAAATTTCAAAAGAAGTAACATATTTTGAAGATCCGAGCTTTGATAAGTTCGAGTATAAAGATGAGAAATCAATCAAATTTTTAGTAGAAGGAAACCACATGTTATATCAAGAAAATCGTTGTGCGCCATCAACAGTACTTTAAGAATATCTGCCTTACACATAAAAAAATAGAAAAAGATATGACAAATGAATTAGTAACGAATAAGGAAATACGATCTTTAAGGGGTAAAGCCACTCTAGAATTGTCAAAAAATCGATTTTTTTTTGTTAAACGATGCTTTAAGGTCTTAGAAATAAGGTACACTTGGTTTCAAAGCTCGGATAAATCTCTATTATCCCTTTTTCGTAATCCGTTTGCCGCCGCGTTCACATCTGTGAATAATGAAACTGAAACTTTAAATCAGAACTCGAACACCTTTTATCTGATTGACTTGAAATTTTGAGTGAAACTTTACAATAACATTATCTTTGGAAGTAACTAGGGATTTTGCGATAAGTTGAACAAAACTTTTTTTATAAACAATTTTGTGCAACATTTTTTAACGAAAAATGCACTTTTTTCCAACATGCACCATTCTTACAAAAAGTGATATTTCGCAATTCCCCTAGGTACTTCTATAGAAAAACTTCTATATTTTTCAAAAATCTTTGAATTTTTGTTCCAGCTCAGAAATTATAGGAGCTTCGATTCCGCCCGTTGGACGCTTTCCGCAAAAAGGCACTTTGGAGCAATGGCTCTGGTGCTGCCATTTTGGCAATAAATAATTAATAAAAAAATTTTTTTATACTTTAATATATAGATAATTAATATAATTAAACCAATTTTTATTTATGATTATTGTATTTCTGAAAAAAATTATCAAAAATTGGCTTTTTTTGGGACTCTAGAGTGGCGTTACCTCTTAAGGGAGTAGTACCCTTTGGAAATTTCAAAAAATCGATTTTTTTTATTGCATATTTTAAAAGTGTTATCCTCTACGCGTATTTTGAGCCCTTGCCGATTGCAAAATTCCAAAAATTGACGAAGTTATAGCCGTTGGAGCGAAGTAGTGTCGGCCGCTAAACCGGTCTGAGACGCCGCCGCCGCTCGGTGTTTACGAAAATTATACCTGCTGCAGACCCTTCTCTCGTTCGAATTGTATTGTCCATTTCTTGTATATATTTTTTCAATAATTCAATGGCAGAGGGGAACTAGCAACCGTTAGATTTAAAGTCCTGCACACGGTCGTGGTTCTGCATACCTGCTCCGTTATTTCAATTTCAACCAGTATTTCACAGTCCGTTTGACAGTATACACCGCGTGAGTCTAACGAAAATAAAATGCCGAAGAGACGAGCAAGTGCAAGTTGCAAAGGTTCCAGAAATACTGAGGGAAGACCTTGTAGACCGAAAAAAAGGATACGTCCTTTGAATGCATCTGAGAAGGAGCAAGAGACAGCCAGTACTAGTAAATCAGCGAAAAAATTACAAAATTGGATGGTGGATGTAGAAATTGACGCGAAATTCGGCTATAGAATTATAAATTTTGTAGCAGTCTTCTCTGCAATTAGTAACCATGTGAAGTGCTCAACTTGTGGAGGCAAAGTGGAATTTTTGGAGTCAAGTATTCGTGGACTCGGTTTTAAAATATTAATAACGTGTAATGCGTGTGAACCGCGAGGAGTATTTTCTAGTCCGCTTATCGGTGGTAATGCTTACGATATTAACAGACGCATTGCTTTTGCTATGAGATTACTTGGACAAGAATTAGCGGGAATAGAAACGTTTTGTGGTATAATGGATTTACCGAGACCAGTTATTCGTAAATCATACGTATATATACAAAAAAATATTTTCTGTGCAGCAAAAGCTGTATGGGAAAAAATACGAGAGAAGGCAGGAGAAGAGGAAAAAATGCTAACATTGCAAGCGGCAACTTGTAAAAAACTAAATGGTCTAATTGTGTCTGGAGACGGAACATGGAAACAACGAGGCTTTTCATCATTGTATGGCGTCTGTACTGTAATCGGCCATTATTCCAAAAAAGTACTCGATGTTGTGATATAATCATCTTACTGTAAGGCTTGCGTTCACTGGGAAAAACAAAAGGACACCGAAGAGTATGCAGAGTGGAAGAAAACGCACGATGCTAAATGTTTTGCCAATCATACAGGATCTGCACGGAAGATGGAAGTTGATGCTATCGTAGATATTTTTCAACGATCTTTGGAGGTTCATGGAATAAGATACTTGTTTTACATTGGAGATGGAGATAGCAAAACTTTCGCTGCAATCTTGAAATCGAAACCATATGGTGATGTACTTGTACAGAAAAAGGAATTGGAAATACTGGGAGGCTACAATCAAAATTGTAATGAAAGTGTAAACTCTGTCATATGGAAAATTGCGCCAAAAATATCTTTCGAGAGTGCTGAGGTCGTCGAAATAGCAGCATATATTGCCTGCAGTACATTCAACGAAGGAGCAATGGCATATCTGAATGTTATGCAGGTATTGAATTTGAAAATTGGCGACAAAGCACAACAGTGGAGCGTGTATGCTGATCAACAGCGCGTCAATGCTGCCGATCTTCAAGCGCAGGAAAGCACGCGAAAGGCAAGATCTGCTCGTAGGCTTGAGGGATTTGCTGCAGAGGACATTTTAGCCGATGCAGAAGGGCTGCAATATGGTGTAGGAACAGCAGAATAATGGTAGGATGAAATAATTATCACTTTATCTCATAGAAAACAGTTGCCAAAACTTTAAACGCGTTTATCTTGAAACGACTTTTTTTGAAACGGTGTACGCGATTCCGAACGTACTTTTATTCCGGCTGTCTTGGCGTTTGGCTTATATCAATATAACAGCATAATGCTCATGTTGACGTAGAGTTTTTTTGTCCCCGATGAACCATGTGTCAATAACAATAAAAAAACCGTTGGTTTTTTCGGCACAAAATGAACTTCTTTTTGTTAAGCGCTATAACTCTTTCACAATTTTTAACATTTTTACAATTATCGAACGTCAACTTGTGGGAAATACATTTGAATTTAATACCCTTTTTGCGTTTTTCATTTCAGGCACGCCGTACAGGAGCTACTATGTACACACCGTAGTCGAGCGCGCGCGCTGGAGGACTCTGCGAGATGACTCATAACTCATACATTTCTCATTATTTTTCAATATAAAAAATACTGCAAATGCACCTAAACATGTACTTCAATATCGTATACATTATGAACCTGATTGGCCTACCACTTTGTCACAAATAAATTTTGAAATTTACCCTCATTTTCGGCCGCCAGAGGGTACTACCCCCTTAAGCAGATTTTATTATATATTGCAACTGGCTCAATAGAACAAAAAGATTATTATACGTTACAAGATTTATTAACAGCAGCTGATAAGTATGACGTACCATGTTGACATGATGTTTACAATGCTATGGAACTTATACAACTTGCGTTGTTGTCTAATGCAAAATTTTTGAGAACACATTCGGCAACTTTTATTAAATTTTACATAAAAGAGATTAGGAATACTGATCAATTTCGAGGTTTACCACAAGAGAATTTAATTAAGATAATGGAGTTAATTGAGATAAGAAACTTACCTGAAGGCAGTACTCATTATTCTTTGTTACCGTTTAAGGCAGATAAGAAACTTACATTTGCAAATATTGAAGTGTAATATTGCATGTAAAAAAAAATAAGAATTCTTACAAACCTATGTTACCTGTAAATATTTCATTTATTTTTATCAGTACTATGTCTTATAAAAAATTTCGTTCTGTAGATTATTCTGTGTACATACACATTATAGCGTCGGAGTCTTTAGCAACTACCTTTTTCAACGAAGTATTAATTTTTCTTAAATTTAAGCTTGATTTTTGTTTTTCAATGTTTATTTGCGTTTTCGCTATTGTCATTAATTCGAGTTCATAAAATGTGATTTATTTCAAACAATCAAATTTATAATTATTCCTTAATATATGTAGATGAAGAAATTAATAAACTTATATTTCATTATTTATTTTTTTACCAGTTTATTTATCTTTATTTTTAATTCCGAGACGTATGTGATGTTGAGCGAATTACATACACAGATGCTCGATTTAATTAATAGAATTACAATACGATCACCTGAAGATGAAAGAAAATGCTTTACAAAAATTTATAAATCGGCTAATTTGAGTTAAATTTAATAAATTCAACAAATTTGAGTTAAATTTAATAACTCATTATTTCGAAATGTAAACATTTTGAAATAATAAGTTATTAAATTTACTCTTAAAAAAAATGAAAATAAGACATAGCTTTTTTGATTGATTTTGTATCTCTTGTTAATCTAGTCTCTGTGCTTCATTCGGTATGAAACTATATCGTCGTTTTAGGAGAAGGTAATTCGAAAGTAAAAAATAAGAATTAAATAATTAAATAATATCATAATAATTATTACGATAAAAGTGTGCAAAACTTTAAAAAAGTATTCTTATATTTTTAATTTAATCTCACGATCAGCGACACTAGTCGTGAGTTATAAAAGTTCTTCGTTTAAATTTAGCATCTGATTGTTCAGCTTTTTTCGGCAACTGCAAATTTTATACAAAATATTTCACCGGAAGAAATATTGACTGTTTTTAGCAATGATAAATGGGTTGATCATTTACAGATTTCTCGAATAAAAATAAAAATATTCGACATTGCGATAGCTTAAGGATAGCGATAGATTCATAGCGCGTTGCGACATTATATCGATTTTCTTCTCAACGTTTATCATAATAAAACTTGACTGTTTTCGGGGCTTCTTCGGCAATCGATTTAAACGCGTGTTGATTTCAAACGTAATCAAGACGGGATCAAACGTAAGCTGCTATCTCGCTGTGTTCGCGAACTTAGTCAGAACAAACCGAATAGTAACATTTACTTCGCCAGTGAATATTATAATTAACAGTAAAGACTTTTTAATCCAACTTACTTTGACCAAAACTATGCAATGGTCGTATTGTCACAAAAAAAATTATAGTCAGTAGAGTTGATTTAAAAAGTTTTGACTGTTAGTTATAACGATTCCGAGAAGCCAATAGATCTATCGTTTCCGCTCGCTGTTGCCAAGAGTTCAAAGTTTTTAGTATATTTTTTTTATTTCGAGTATAAATAAAATCGCGGGACTTTCTTACATCGGTCAATCATCAGTCAATTAATTGAATCATCAGTCATTACTTACTTTTCTAAATTACAGTAAACGAAAATGTAACTCTAAACGAATTTGATCCGGGACACTCGCCGTTCGGTCTACCTCTAAATTCTAAACTTCGTGTACATTTATTTTCTTTTTTCTCTTTTGTATATTTCGGCTATTTAATAATAATGTAACGCGTTACGTTGCAGCTTTTCGTCAGTGTCAGCACATTCCCACATCTATCCCCGTCTTCCTTCCTCTCGCGCCACGCGGGAACAGATATCCTTACTAAAGATAAAAACTAAAGAAAAAAATATACAGGCTACATTTTCATCATCCGACGTACAAGATTTATTTTTGAACATTGTTTCAGTCGAGCATATTTAAATATATCTAAGTATATTTCAACCGCTTTATCAGCTTTTATAAAATATTGGATTTAATTGATTTCTACATTCATTAATTTCAGAGCCAAAATCAGTGCAGGATTCGAATAAGCATTTTACATAAATCTGATTGGTTTAAAAGCTTTATAAAATTTTATTTGTTTACTGAAACTGAGTTTATATTGATTCGCGTGATATATTTATAATTTACTCGAAAGAATTTTACAAGAAGTTATACATAAGTCCAAATCCGGCTTTATATCGAATTGTGTTGTTATATGAAACTACAGTGGAATAGTTATATACAAAATTACTCTATTTGATTCCTGCCTTTAGCTCCTCATTGCATCTAACAATTTAACAATCATAAGTTATATTATAAATTTTTTTGTTAAGTATAACTTAATTATAAAGTATAATGTATTCCGAAATGTATTAACAGTATTGAAAATCCATAATTTACACGTATCTTATAAATTTTCAGTACTGTTAGTACATTTCGGAATACAGATATGAATGTATATCCTTCTCTCTCGCAGAATTTTACTAGAACCGTCAAGTTGGCCAGATGGCTCTGATTAGAGAAATTCTAATGGCGTTTTCGATTTACTACTCGACCCGACTCGGGTTGTATCAATGGACGTAGAATACATACATAGATATGTATGTATTCCACGTCAATGATGCTAGAGTCCTGTATACATGATGCGACCCGAGACGGTTTGAGTCGCAAATCGAAAACGCTATAACTCATAAGATAAGTGGAAGGGGCACGCACCAAAAAAAGAGCCAAGGATGTGTGATAACGCATGTATACGTGGTTCTTTCTTATTTATTAGTATATACATTCTCTCCTGCACAGAAAAAAAAAATCTGGTGGAATTAATTGGACGTCTGGTGAAAAATGAACGAATCAGATTTTTCCAATTAATGCAACTAGACATTTCAATTAATGTAACCCGAATTTCTGTTAATTCAACCAGATTCTGGTGGATTCAACCAGTATTTTCTGGTGGAAAATGAACAAACCAGATTTTTTTTTCTGTGTGTATGTATGTACATACATACAATGGGGAGCAAGAATGGGTTCCCTTTCGGTGTAGATGAGTGCACTATTTCTAGGCTCGCAATTGGCTGGAAGGTAGAAATAATGCGCTCATCTCTACACCAAAAAAGGAACTCATTCCTGCTCCCCATTGTACATACACGGCATGCACATGTGTGCTGCACGTGATCGTCGCGATCCGTTCCTTCTACGTGCTACCGCATGCTATTGATTGAGGCCGGTTTCCGTTACCTCTCCATATATCTTGCAGGTGAGTTGGAGTTCGAATCTGACATTTTAATAGTGGCCACGTTTATTTGATCACTCACATTAATTGTTTTTCGCACATCTTGACGTTTATATTTGCAGTAGCTTGGAAACTTGATTAGCTAAAGCTAAAGGGAAGAGGAAAGAAATCAGTTGCTACATCATCTGTACACGCATTAGTCTAATAATATCATCATCTGGACGGTGTTCGTGTATAATTAAAGCATGTCATTAGAGAAACTTAAAATATTAAATTTAACTGGAGATTCAATGGAAGACTCAACGGAAGAGCAAATACATATATACCCCACGACATCATTAAAGCAGCGTTTAGAGAAGGCTGGTATAATTTTAACTGATAATGAATCGGAAGATTCATCGGAAGATTCAGTGAAAGATTCAATGGAAGATGCAACGGAAGATTCAATGGATGATTCAACGGAAGAGCAATACATCGAAAGAAAAATACATAAAATGGGAGAGAAGCAAGTAAGTTCTAACATCTTTTCTCTGCAACTTTGCTGACTACGTGTTATTAGCACGTTAGAAAGCACATAAGATTTTGTACAAACAAATCAATACATTAATGATATTTCCTAAAGCGACAGTTCCATACATTCTACATAACAAAGAAAATTCATAAACATTTATATCAAGTCTATTTTCTACTAGCACGTGTAATTTAAATGCAATTAAAAAATTTGATGTAAAAAAACTCTACATCAGCCGAATCCATTACGTTTATCAGAATTTAAGATATAATTTATATTTATATATTTATAATTATTAATTTATATTTATTAATATTTATAAGTTTATATTTATAAGTTAATATTTATTTGTAATATAAAAAATACTTAAAAAGTTGGACTTATATACATACCTATATACGCCAAAGTGCGCGCATGGGGTATATAAAGTTATAAATATAACTGTCTTAAATTTAATATTATAGGTTTCATAGATTGTGTAAGACTTACAATTAGGCAAGAAAGTTGACTAATCATCTTGATGTCGTAAAATTATAATACAACTTTTTTATTTAATAAATCGATTGTCATCAACGAAACTAGCGGTGTTTAAGTTTTCTTCTACAATTTAACTATTTATTCAACTTTTTTTTATTGTCTAGTAAAAATGTTATTTTTATTTAAAAAAGACAATTAAATATAGGATATCTCAATAATTTCTATGTACTTTTAGTGAAATCGGATTTCAAAAATGGCTCTTATCTATATATATATAAATATATGTTATTACATGTTAGGAAATTTGTTTGAAATTCAATCCCTTTTATTAAAAAGCATAGAAACTTTTAGGATATTTTGTTGTTTGTTCTTTTTTCATCATTTATAATTAAGTAAGTTAATTATTTTCAGATTTCTTCGTGTAACAAGAGCTATTCCCGAACAAATCTTGAATCTACTATATTTGATCATACATGGACAATTGAACAGTATAAGCATTTTTCGATGATCAAACATAAGATTCCGTCGATTCCAAAAGTAGGTGAATGCGCGATTCTAATGAATATTTTACGTGATGATAGTTCATCGATTAAGGCAATAAAATTGAATATACTTACTAATAACTCATTTAATGGTTCATGTACCACTGTTATAATGCGATTGTCTGGAGAAATTGTATCATCAAAATCTATTTCATGTCATATATCGAATATGACATTGTTAACTGAGTTCTTGACACAGAACTGTAAGCTTGATCTTGGAAATACTCTTGTAGTAAATTGCCGGTTTGAAATTTTTTATAATCTGATAAATAATACTATATGTATGAATTTACTGCCATGGTCAACAGAACTTTCAAAAAATGTGGAATATTTTGAAGACTCGAGCTCTGATAAGCTAGCGTATAAAGATGAGGAATCAATCAAATTTATAGTGAAAGGAAAACCATATGTTATATCAAAAAAATCGTTGTGCGCCACCAACAGTAGTTACTTTAAGAATATCTACCTTACAAAGGAAATAGAAAAAGATATGATAAATGAATTAGAAACGGATAAGGAAATACGATCTTTTAAACAGATTTTATTATATATTGCAACTGGCTCAATAGAACAACGTTATTATGATAGATATGACTGGCTTAAAGATTTATTAACAGCAGCTGATAAGTATGATGTACAAAGTTTAAAATCAACGTGTGAACATTATTTGCTACACTTTATTACTATTAACAATGCTATAGAATTTCTACAGTTTGCGCTTTCGTTTAATGCAAAATTTTTAGGAAGACATTCGGCAAATTATATTAAATTTTACCTAAAACAGATTAAGAATACTAAAGAATTTCGAGATCTACCACAAGAGAATTTAAATAAGATAATGGAATTGATTGAGGAAAGTAAATTACCTGAAGGCAGTACTCATTCTTTGTTGCCGTTTAAGGCAAATGAGGAATTTACATTTGCAAATATTGGAGTGTAATATTGCATGTAATATTGCAGTCCTAAATTCATAAAATATGATAAAGATATTTTTTTTATTTAATTAGTATATTTTTTCTTTGCTACATATATTCTAGCTTTTAATTTTTATACCGAGTGTTTCTGAAAGAGCGTCCATTAATTAGAAGAAATCTGAACCATTTTTTTTCTATAATGCATAATTCTAATGGATAATCTATACAGCAGTAATTGTTGACTAAAGTCAATTCAATTAGCACCATTCTTTAACCGAGCGTACTCTCACTGACGTACTGATTCAGAATTTTGCAACTCAATTTTTAATGAAAAATTTTGATGAAATTACTAGGCATTCTTTAAGAAACACTATGTGAGAATTTATATTCAAATAAGTACTAATACAAATTAAAAATAATCCTTGACTTAAGTTTAAATGTACGAAAAAAACTATTATTAATTACACTTAATGTAGTTTAGTCATAAGTTTTCTCAAGTCTACAGGTTGATTTAAAACAAAGGGAAATAAAAATTTTTACAAACCTATGTTACCTGTAAATATTTCATTTATTTTTATCAGTACTATGTCATATTAAAAATTTTGTTCTGTAGATTATTCTGCGTACATACACATTATAGCGTAGGAGTCTTTAGCAACTACCTTTTTCAACGAAATATTATTTTTTTTTTAATTTAAGCTTGATTTTTGTTTTTCAATGTTTATTTGCGTTTTCGATATTGTCATTAACGTACATACACATTATAGTGTCGGAGTCTTTAGCAACTACCTTTTTCAACGAAACATTAATTTTTCTTAATTTTAAGCTTGATTTTTGTTTTTCAATGTTTATTTGCGTTTTCGATATTGCCATTAAGTCGAGTTCAATAAAATGTGATTTATTTGAAACAATTAAATTCATAATTATTCCTTAATATGTGTACAAGAAAAAATAAATAAACTTATGTTTTATTATTTTAATTATTTATTTTTTTAATCGATTTAATATACATACAATTCGATCACCTGGAGATGAAAGAAAATGCTTCACAAAAATTTATAAATCGGCTAATTTGAGTCAAATTTAATAAATTCAACAAGTTATATATTCGCAGCAGCTATGCCATTATCTGGAAGGTGTGGAATGTTACCGAAGCATACCATTATTAGAGAAACGCAAGAGTTTAAGTTTGACTGATCAAGATTCTTCTTAACGATTTTTTTCTCAACTTCGTTAACTACATATTATTAGAACGTTAGGAAACACATAAAACATTGATGTATAACGAATTAATTCATGACATTTCCTAAAGCGACAATTCCATGCATTCTACATAACAAAGAAAATGCATAAATTCATACACGTATATCAAATCCACTTTCTACTAGCATGTGTAATTTAAATACAGTTAAAAATTATTAATACAAAGAGTCTACTTCACATGCATCTTTTACTTTTATCAAAATTCAAGGATAGAATCCTGTTTATATGTAATAGATATGAAAAGCATTTTAAGAATTGAACTTGTACATATATCAAAATGCATGAGGTGTAACTTTATAAATTAAAGTTTATTTTTAAATTAACGGGAAGTATAGATCGTGTAAGACTTAAGCAAGAAAGCAGTTTAGTAATGTCATTCTTGAAATTTGACGTAAAATAGCTATTAACTTATTCAATTCTTTTTTGTGGTTGCTTAACATAAAATGTTATTTTTATTTAAAAAAAGATATATTAAAGTTGTCCCAAAAATTTCTACGTATTTTAAGTTAAATCCAATTTCAAGTGACTCTTATCTATACATCTATACATGATGTATAAGCGTTATTACATGTTAAAATATTTGTTTGAAATTTAATCTATTTTATTATAAAAAGCATAGCGACTTTCAGGATATTTTGATGTTGATCACATTTTCATCATTTATAATAAATAAGTTAATTATTTCCACATGTAGTCGAGGTCTGAAGGAATGAAACATGAGACTAGCTATACTGAAAATGAGATTGTCCCGAAAAAGGAGCAGACAGTATTCATTATTTTTACCTTCGTATACCAAGAGCTATTCTCAAACACGATTTGAAGTGACTACATCTGACTATACCTACGTAGAAAGATGATCAATTTTGGCGTCTCGCTGCAATCGTATATACATTAAATTCTCCACCATTTGGAGAAAACAATCAATACAAGATTCAAATGAATATTTCACGTCAAGATTTGCTATGTGCAATACGAATTTCAATACGTATTATACTAATATAGCATTTAGCGGTTCATGTACATACTACTACTATAACGCATCTGCCTGAAACAGATGAGGCCAGATCGGAGGCTACTTTTCAATATACTGTTAAGAATATATCTAAGATGAAGGACTCGCAGTTGTCCTCTGCATGTTATGTTCGCAATTTACCATGGAAAATAGTGGTGATGCTAAGTCAGACACAGCAAAGACAGCCACAGCGATTCATGGATTTTTCCTTCAGTGTAATGGAGAGAGTGAATTTACATCTTGGAGTTAATTGTTACGTTGTTGCTGAGCTGTCTTCTTTCTTGCAAAGAAGGACAAAAACCATTTAGCAGAAAATTTTGCGGAAAAAGCCTCTTCAAAAGTAAAGGGAATGCCTGGGGCTATACTGATTTTATGAGATGGCAGGATGTTTTAGATCCTGATAGAGGTTTCATAAAAGATGATTCAATCACGCTTGAGGTTCATGTAGTGGCTGATGCAGTTTTATCATCAAGATCGATTTCGTGTCTTATTTCGGATATGGCATTGTTAATTGAATAAGTCTTGGATGATTCGTACATTTCTACAGAGGCGTTTATAATACATTGCAAGATCAAAAATTTTCATTAACTGATAAGTAACACTATACACATGAATTTACAAGCATCTGCACCGGTATTTAAAGAGGTAAAATCTCTTGAAGACTCAACTTTTGAATTCGCGTCTAAGGATGATAAATCAATCAAATTTATAGCAGTAGAAGAAGAGCATGTTATATAAAAAAAAATATTGTGCGACACCAACAGTAGTTACTTTAAGTTAAGTATATCTGTCTTACACATAAAAAAAAGAAAAAGATATGACAAATGAATTAGTAACGGATAATGAGTTACAAACTTTTAAACAGATTTATTTTAACTGGCTCAGTAGAACAATGTGATTATGATATGCTTAAAAAGTTGTTAACAGCAGCTGATAAATACGATGTATCGGCTTTAAAATTAACGTGTCAACATTATTTGTTACGCAGTCTTACGATTGAAAATGCCGTAGAACTTGTACAACTTGCGTTCTCGTCTAATGCAAAATTTTTAGAAACGCATTTGGTAACTTTTATTAAATTTCACATAAAAGAAATTAGGGACACTGAAGCATTTCAAAGTCTATAGCAAGAAGATTTAAATAAGATAATGGAATTGATTGAGAAAAGTAAATTTGAAGTCAGCATTGATCAATTTTCTTTGTCACCACCAACACCTAAGAAATCTAAGACATAATTATTTATCTTTGTCACCACCTAAGAAATCTAATTAGAATTATTAACTTTAATATGTATAAGAATTTATATGCAAATAAGTATTAATACGGATTAAAAATAATTCTTTTTTTTTAGTTTTGATGTACAAATGAAACTATTATTAATTATACTTAATGTAGTTTAGTTAAAACTTTCTCAAGTTTATAGGTTGATCTAAAACGAAAGAAAATGGAAAATATAAGAATCCTTACAAACCTATGTTATCTATAAATGTTTTAAAAATTTTTATCAGTACTACATCTTATTAAACTTTCTAATCGTTCTGTAGATCATCCTGTGTACTATAGTATCAGTATTTTTAACAGCTATCTTTTTCACCGAGCAAATTATTTTTCATGAATTTAAACTTGATTTTTGTTCTTTTATGTTTATCGCAATTATATATTTTCGATGTTGTCATTAGATGGGGTTCAATAAAATGCGATTAAATTAAGACAATCACATCAATAAATGGAAGTAAATGCTTCGCAAAAATTACAAATGGGAGTTAAATTTGCTAACTCATTATTTCGAAATCTAGAGATCGGTTTAAAAATAAAAATATTATAAATATTATTTTTTTGGTTAATTTAGTATCTTTTGTTAATCTATAAGTTGCTGTGCTTATTTTGAAATAAAACTTTATATTGTTGCTTTGGAAGAAGATAATTCGAAAGTAAAGGGTAATACAAAGTGTAAACTGTGAAACCGGAACTTTATAACCGAGTAGAAGAAATTTAATTATTCCTAAATAATAATAATAATATTATTGAAATGTAATGTCGGATCTGTTAGGTAAAGTGAAAATTCAATGTATTCTGTTTAAGCGTTTAATGTATATATATATATATATTCTATGTAATAAAGAAGTTCCTGATATATCTCTCATTGAACCCATTTGATTTGTTTATTCATTATTTCGCTATCATATTTTAACAATTAACAGTTATTGCATAAATAAGGTAGTCGACTCATTAATTATTATGGTAGAATTTGACTGCGCGAAACTTCAATAAAATATTCAAGTATTTTGAAGTTAATCTCATTGTGTGGGTCAGTAAAAATAGTCGTGAATTATAAAAGTTCTTCGTGTAAATTTTTAGGTCCTTGTGGCATCTAAGTATCTTAAGTTATACCTAAATTAAATCAATTATAAAAAATCACTAACAATAAGCTAATTTTTCTACTGAACGTATAGATTATAAAGATTGCCATGCATTCCTAAGTCTATTAATAATTGAAAATTCATAATTTACATTTACATATTCTGTAGATTTTTAGTACCGACTCCTGTCAGTACATTTCAGAATACTAATAAAAGAATTAAGGTTTTTAAACGCTATGTGACAAAAGAAAACATCTTTGGCACAGAGATATGAGGGCACATATTATGGAACTTTTCAAGATGGATTCCGATTAGAATACTTTCGTTTTTCTTAGAAGAGTCTTTTTGAATCTTTATAAAATATCCTTTATAAAATATCTTTATAAAATAATAGAAATCCAGGAAATAATTAACTGGGGAGTGGGGACTGCTACATTTATTTGTTCATAATTCATCTGATATCTCGCATCGTCTGATGCAGTAGCTTGAAAATAAAACTATACATATGAATTTACTGCCATTGTCAACAAAACTTTCAAAAGATGTAACATATTTTGAAGACCACAAAGTAAGTGTTTATTCCGCCAATGATATTAAACCAAAACTAAATATATTTCTTTCGACAACAAATTGGCAATCCATACATATAGTTACACGACGATATTTTGAAGACCCGAGCTTTGATAAGTTCGAGTATAAAGATGAGGGATCAATCAAATTTATAGTAGTAGGAAAATTACATGTTATATCAAGAAAATCGTTGTGCGCCATCAACAGTACTTACTTTAAGAATATCTGCCTTACACATAAGGAAATAGAAAAAGATATGACAAATAAATTAGTAACGGATAAGAAAATACGATCTTTTTATCAGATTTTATTATATATTGCAACTGGCTCAATAGAACAAAAAGATTATTAGACGTTAAAAGATTTATTAACAGCAGCTGATAAGTATGATGTACCAAGTTTAAAATTAATGTGTGAACATTATTTGCTACACTGTATTACCATTTACAATGCTATGGAACTTATACAGCTTGCGTTGTTGTCTAATGCAAAATTTTTGGGAATACATTGAGCAACATTTATTAAATTTCACATAGAAGAGATTGCATATCCCCGTAGGGTTCGCAATCTACTACCAATACTATTCTTCTCCTCTCACTTTAACCCTTTGGACCAACGGCTTAACGTCTCTTTCCGAAAGATGGAGCCCAGTTTTCTCCGCACAAGGGCCTCAATCTTGCACGGAGGGGCGCAGCTTTTGGAAAAACATCCCATGGATCTAGTGGACTCGAACCTGGTTTCTCAGATTACGAGTCTGGCGCTCCTACCACTAGACCACACTGTCGCTCCTCATTGCATGTAATATTGCAGTCCTAAATTCATAGAATATGATAAAGATATTTTTTTATTTAATTAAGGTATTTTTTCTTTGCTACATATATTCTAGCTTTTAACTTTTGTACAGAGTGTTTCTGAAAGAGCCGTCCATTAATTACATAACGCTATTTTTTGTCAAAAATTGAGTCGAAGAAATCTGAACCATTTTTTTTTATTTAATGCATAATTCTAATGCATAATCTATACAGTAGTAATTATTGGCTAAAGTCAATTCAATTAGCATCATTCTTTAACCGAGCGTATGCTCACTGACGTATACTGATTCAGCATTTTTCAACTCAATTTTTGATAAGAAATAGCGTTACGTTGTTATGTAATTATTGGGCATTCTTTAAGAAACTCTGTGTGAGAATTTATATTTAAATAAGTACTAATACAAATTAAAAATAATTTTTAATTTTAGTTTAAAAATGTACGAATAAAACTATTATATTTATTACACTTAATGTAGTTTAGTTATAAGTTTTCTCAAGTCTACAGGTTGATTTAAAACAAAAGGAAATAAGAATTTTTACAAACCTATGTTACCTGTAAATATTTAATTTATTTTTATCAGTACTATGTTTTATGAAAAATTTAGTTCTGTAGATTATTCTGCGTACATACACATTATAGCGTCGAAGTCTTAGCAACTACTTTTTTTAACAAAGTATTAATTTTTCTTAAATTTAAACTTGATTTTTGTTTTTCAATGTTTATTTGCGTTTTCAATATTGTCATTAAGTCGAGTTTAATAAAATGTGATTTATTTGAAACAATCAAATTCATTATTATTCTTTAATTTGTGGACATAAAAAAATAAATGAACTTATATTTTATTATTTATTTTTTTACCAGTTCATTTATCTTTATTTCTAATTCAGAGACGTATGTGATGTTGAGCGAATTAATATTACACAGATGCTCGATTTAATAGAAATATACAATTCGATCACCTGGATTCGAGATGAAAGAAAATGCTTCACAAAAATTTATAAATTGGCTAATTTGAGTTAAATTTAATAAATTCAATAAATTTGAGTCAAATTTAATAACTCGTTATCTCGAAATGTAAACACTTCGTTGTATGTAAACATTTTGAAAGAATAAGTTATTAAATTTATTCTTTGGAAAAATAAAAACAAAACATAGCTTTTTTGATTTATTTTGTATCTCTTGTTAATCTAGTCTCTGTGCTTTATTCGATATGAAACTATATCGTCGTTTTAGGAGAAGGTAATTCGAAAGTAAAAAATAAGAATTTAATAATTAAATAATATCATAATAATTATTACGATAAAAATGTGCAAAACTTAAAAAAAATGTATTTTTATATTTTTAATTTAATCTCACGTTCAGCGAAAACAGTCGTGAGTTATAAAAGTTCTTCGTTTATCAAGAGCTATTCTGAAACACAGATTAAGTCGACTATATAGTTGACCATATAATACATGGAGAATTGTTCCATTACATAAATTTATGTCTCTTCCTAATATAAGTATGATAAAGTCTCCACCGTTCCCAGATACAGATAAATACGTGATTCAAATGAATGTTTCACGTTAACTTGATACAAAACATGTATTAAAATTTTATATACTTACTAGTAAAACATTTAGCGGTTCATGTACCACTACTATAACGTTACCGTTTCAAAATGTTACATCATTAAAATTCGTTTCAGAACATATATCGCATATGACATTTTTAAATGAAATCTCGATTTATTTATTTATCAGATACTGTTATAGTACGTTGCGAGTTTGAAATTTTTCATGATTTGGAACATAAAACTATTCAACACACGAATTTAACACCATCTTCAACAGTTTTTTCAAAAGACGCTATTAGATATTTTGAAACATTTGATCTTTGACGAGGAATCTAAAGATGATGAATCAATCAAATTTCTAGTCGGAGAAGAACAGTATGTTATATAAAAAAAAATTGTTGTACGACACCAACAGTAGCTACTTCAAAATTATTTGTCTTACACATGATGGAAAGGAAAAAGATATGACAAATGAATTAGTAACGGATAATGAGTTACAAACTTTTAATCAAATTTTTATTTTAACTGGCTCAATAGAACAATGTGATTATGATATGCTTAAAAAGTTGTTAACAGCAGCTGATAAATACGATGTACCGACTATAAAATTAACGTGTGAACATTATTTGCTACGCTATATTACGATTAAAAATGCTATGGAACTTATACAGTTTGCGTTGTTGTCTAATCCCTTAGAAATACATTCAACAACTTTTATTAAATTTCACATAAAAGAAATTACAAATACTAAAAAATTTCAAAGTTTGTCGCAAGAAGATTTAAATAAGGTATTGGAATTGATTGAGAAATGTGAAACGTTTGAAAGCAGCATAATTCAATCCTTTTCGTCACCACCTAAGACACATAAGAAATCTGATTGTAACTATTAACTTTTATATGTATAAAAATTTATATGCAAATAAGTATTAATATATGGATTTAAAATAATTCGTTTTTTGAGTTTTGATGTACGAAAGAAACTATTATTAATTGTACTTAACGTAGTTTAGTTATAATATTCTCAAGTTTACAGGTTGACTTTAAACAAAAAGAAATAAGAATCTTTATAAGCCTACGTTATCTATATAAACGTTTTACTTATTTTTATCAGTACTGTATCTTATTCAATCGTTTTTTTAGATCATCCTGTGTACATATATTACAGTGTCAGAATCTTTAGTAAATCTTAGCTACCTTTTTCAACGAGCAAGTTATTTTTCATAAATTAAAACTTGATTTTTATCCTTTAATGTTTATCGTAATTATAATTATACGTTTTTGATATTGTTATTAATTCGGGTTCAATAAAGTGCGACTAAACTGAACAAAATCAAATTTATAATTATTTCTCAATACATCCCTGATAGCACAGTCACGTGAAATGCCGTCATAATGCCGTTATAATGCCGTCATAATGTCGTCATTAACGTTATTTTGACGGCATTATGACGGCATTTGACGTGACTGTGCTATCTGGGATGTAGATAAAAAATCAATAACTTATGTTTCGTTATTTGTTTATTTTTCTACCAGTTTATTTATCTTTATTTTATATTCAAAGGGATGATGTATGATATTGAGCAATTTATGTATAGAATACAAATAATTATTATTTGTATTTTACATAGTTAGATATATTAATGAATGTAACAAATACAATCTCAATTCTTACTTTGATCCGATTCGCCCTATGATTCGATTCGCCTCGGTCTACCTTATGCCAAAGACATATTTTTATTTTGAAAATATTAACATTATTAACATGTAAACCTTAAAATGATATACATAATATTACAAATATAAGTTACTGGTCTCAATAGATTTTATATTCAATTAGATAAAGAATTGTTTAAATTTAAGACGATAAAATGTTTCTAAGAAAATTATCATTACTTCTGTAAAACAATGATTATTAATTATAATAAAGTTTTTAATTAGTTAATTGTAATTTCGTATTAATTTCATTTTTGTACACAAATATTTAATTAATATTCAATTAATATTTAACTAAAACAAATAAAATTAAAAATAATAATTATCGTTTTATATATAACCGACAGTTTATAATTTTATTATAAGAATTTTTTCGTCTAGAATTTAAAGAATTATTTTTTTAATTAAATAAAATAGATGCAAAAATAATTTATCTTTGTTTTATGCTATGTAATATATATTAGACATATGTGAAACTAAAATATAAACTTTAAATGATTCGCTTTATTATATATATGTAATTAATATGAGAGTTAATAAAGAATTAGGTTATCAATTTTAATTTTGTTTTATAACGTATAACCTGTTTTAATTAAGAACTTGTATTTTTGCGTGTTTATATTGTAATTTATATAATATTTATGCACAACGCATAAATCGAAAAAAGTTGGTTTTAATACAATAGTACAAATATGATTGTACTATTGTTATAAATTATTCCGTGTACATGATGTACAAAAATAAAAAAATATATATATATTATCAGTAGATATATATCTATAATAAAGAGGCATAACATTTATATGCATAAAAGACATGAGATATAACATTATATATAAATAAATGTACAATATAATTTTGCCTCTTTATTGTAGATATAAGATATATAAGATATATTCGATTTAATACAAATATACGGTCCGATCAACTGCAGATAGAAGAAGAAAATACTTCACACAAATTATATGTCGGCTACAAAAATTTGAATTAAATTTGATAACTCATCATTATTTCTTTTTTGAAATCTAGATTTGTTTTGAAAATAATAAATATAAACGAAACGTGACCTTTTTGGTTGATTTTGTATCTTTTATTAATCTAGTTTCTGCGTTTAATTTGAAATAAAACTTTATATTATCACTTATTTAGGGGAAAATTATTTGAAAGTAAAGGATAAGGCAAAGTATGAACAGTGAGAGCTCTGTAACTCGGTAGAAGAAATTTATTTCCAAACAATATGAGCCTTTATAAAGCAGTGGATTAATTGGATTTTTACACAGTTTTCAGAGTCAGATCAGTGCAAATTTCGGATAAGTATTTCACACAAATCTGATTGATTAAAAAGCGTTATAATATTTTAATTGTTTACTGCAACTGACAATGAATTTGTTAATTCGCGTGATGTCATATCACAATTTACATGAGTTTAACAAGAAATTACATATGCAAACCGAATTCGGGTTTCATGCCGAATTATGTTTTTATATGAAACCTCAGAGGAATCCTTGTGTATACGAATTACTCCAATTGAGTCTTTAGTTTTTTGTTGGATTTAAAGTAAATCAGTCATATAGGCCGGTATGCATAGTCGAATCTTATATTTAAGACCGTTTTAAGTACGAACTTAAGATATGTTATGAACCAATCACAGAGCCGCATTAGCATCTTAAGATATTAAGTGGCTGTGTTTTACCGAACCTCCGCTAGCTAAGCCGCTACGTAGCAATTAAGTGTGATTGGTTAAATCTAAAGGTAAGAACCAATCAGCGCTCGCCGCTTACGTGCGCTTAGCTAAGCAGAGGTTCGGTAAAACACAGTCAGCAGCCAGTGATTGCGTCTGCGTTGTCCGCGTTTATTTGTTGATTCTCACCTTTTTTCACATCACAAATTAACGTATTCGCAACAGCTTGAGAACTTAACTTAATAAAAAAAAATTGGCGACTAGAGAGATCAGTTGCCAAAACTTGTTATAAATCTCGGGGATTGATTTGTATATGATTGCAGTCTTAAGTATAAAATCATAGAACATTATATATTTTTCTTATTTAATTGAGTAAACATGTTTTCTTATCTACCAATATAGTTCAGTTTTAAGTTTTATACAGAGTTGTTTGTTTAAAGAACGTACAACCAATAATTTTAACTTCCTTAATATTTTGTACATTAATTACATGGCGCTATTTTTTGTCAAAAACTGAGTCGAGAAATTCTGAACCATTTTTATTCTATGATGCTCAATACAGCAGTAATTATTAAGTAAAGTCAATCTAATCGGTGCCGTTTTTTAGCCTGACATACGCTCGCCGGTCGTACGCCCAGTTAAAGAATGGTGCTGATTGAAAAAAAATTGACTTTATTCAATATAATTATTACTGTATTGTGCATTATAGAAAAAAAATGATTTAGGATTTTTCGACTTAATTTTTCATAAGAAATAGCGTTATCTGTAATTAACTGCCGTTCTTTAAGAAACAGCCTGTATATGTAAAAATTTATGTGCAAATGAGTATTAATACAAATTGAAAATAATTTATGATTTAAGTTTAAATATACGAATAAAACTATTATTAATTATACTTAATATAGTTTAGTTGTAAGCTTTTCAAGTCTACAGGTTGATTTAAAACAAAAAGAAATAGGAATCCTTACGCCTATGTTATCTATATAAAAATGTTTTACTTATTTTTATCAGTACTTGTACGTTACATATCTTATTAAAAATTTCCAATCGTTCTTTTAAATCATTCTGTGTACATATATAGTGTTAGAATCTTTAGCAACTATCTTTTTTAACGAGCAAATTATTTTTCATAAATTTATACTTGATTTTTGTATTTCAATGTTTATCGCAATTATATGTTTTTGATAGTGTCATTAATTGGGATTCAATAAAATGCGATATTACATTAAAACAGAATCAAAAATTTATAATTATTCCTTCATATACATAGATACATCTGTAGAGAAAAAAAATAAATAAACTTATACTTTATTTATTTCTACCAGATTATTTATCTTTGTTTCTAATGCGAAGACATATAATGTTGATCAATTATGTATAGAGATATCTGATTTAATGGAAATATACTGTCCAACCATAGACAGATGGAAGAAAATGCTTTACAAAAATTATAAATTGACTACACAAATTTCAATTAAAGTTGGTAACTCCATCATTTTGAAATCTAGATTTGTTTTAAAAATAAAAATAAAAGATGACCTTTTTGGTTAATTTTGTATCTTTTATTAATCTAGTTTCTGTGCTTAATTCGAAATGAAACTTTATATATTATCACTCTAGGAGAAACTAATTTGAAAGTAAAGGATAAGGCAAAGTGTGAACAACGGAAGCTCTGCAACTGGGTGGAAGAATTTATTCCTAAAACAATAATAATATTGTTGAGATCTATAATGTTGAATCTTTCATATAAAGAGAGAATTTCTAGATAATGAAGAAGGTTCGCGCGGGTGATATCGAATCTATATTCATTTGCTAGCATATTTTAGTGATGAAATTAACAGTTATTATTGCATAAATGAGGAAGTCAACACTCATTAATTATTACTGTAAAACTTGTCTAAATACAATTTCTAATATTTTAAAGTTAATCTCACAGTTTTTGAAAATAGTCGACGTGAGTTATGGAAGTTTTTCATGTAGATCTAGCATTTGATTATTCCGCTCCTTTCGGCGACTGCCAATTTTATACAAGATATTTCATTGAAAGAAGATTTATTGATCAATTTTAGCATTGATAAATAAATTAATAATTTTCAGATTTCTGGCATAAAAAAGATATTGTTCAAGATTACGGTAGCTTTTAAGAATAGTGATAGATTCATAGCATGGCATCGCGATCATTTTCTTGATTTTCTTATCAACGCTTATCATAACTTGAGCTGTTCTCGGAACTTCTTCGTTAAACGACGATTTGAGCGCATGTTGATTTCAAACGTAATCAAGACGTTGTCAAGACAGGACAAAAATGTAAATCGCTATTTTGCTATATCGCAAACATGGCCATAACGATTCCGAGAAAGCCTATCGTTTCCATTCGCTGTTGCCAAGGGTCCGAAGTTTCTGGCATATTCTTTGTTCATTGCGAGTATAAAAAATCCCGGAACTTTCTTACGTCGGTCAATCATCAGTCAGTCGCTATATGAGTCATTACCTATTTTCGGTCGCGAGCAGTCTAAATTACAATAAACGAAAATGTAATTCTAAACGAATTTGATCCGGGACACTCGCCGTTCGGTCTACCTCTAAATTCTAAACCTCGCGTAAACTTGTTGTTTTCTTTGTCCCCTTTGTAATATTTCGGCTGTTTAATAATAATGTAACGCGTCACGTTGCATCTTTTCATCAGTGTCAGCACGTTCCCACATCTATCTCCGTCTTCCTTTCTCTCGCGCCACGGGAACAGATATTCTTACTAAAGATAAAAACTAAAGAAAAAAAAAACAGGCTACATTTTCATCGTCCGACGTACAAGATTTATTTTTGAACATTGTTTCAGTCGAGTATATTTAAATATATCAAAGTATATTTCAACCGCTTTATGAGCCTTTATAAAATATTGGATTTAATTGATTTCTACATTCGTTAATTTCAGAGCCAAAATCAGTGCAGGATTCGAATAAGCATTTTACATAAATCTGATTGGTTTAAAAGCTTTATAAAATTTTATTTGTTTACTGAAACTGAGTTTATATTGATTCGCGTGATATATTTATAATTTACTCGAAAGAGTTTCACAAGAAATTATACATATAAGTCCAATTCCGGTTTTATATCGAATTGTATTGTTATATAAAACTACAGTGAAATATATCTATATACAGGGAATATATCTATATACAAATTACTTTGATTCCTGCCTTTAGCTCCTCATTCCATCTAACAATATAAAGTATCTTAAGTTATACTTAAAATAAATCAATCATATTAAAGAATTAAAGAATCATAAGTTATAAATTTTTTTGAAGAGTATAACTGAATTATAAAGTATAATGTATTTCAAAACGTATTAATAGTATTGAAAATTCATAATTTACATGTATCCTATAGATTTTCAGTACTGTTAGTACATTTCAGAATACAGATGATATGAATGTATATCTTTCTCTCTCGCAGAATTTTCCAGAACTGTCCAGTTAGCCAAATGGCTCTGATTAGAGGGATTCTAACTGATAAGAGAGGTTTGTTCGCGTTGCATGCCCCACCGCATGCTCCTAATCCTAATCACTCCAACGCACTCCAAAAACTCATCTGCTCCAATTGCCACCTTTTATCCATGATCCAAGTGCTCTTGGTGTTTATTGGAGTATGCGACGCGAACAAACCTAAAATAAGTGGAAAAGGCACGCACCAAAGAAAGAGCCAATAGGATGTGTGATAACATGTACGTGGCTCTTTCTCATTGTTAGTATACATCCTTTCTTGTACATACACGGCATGTACATACATGTGTGCTACACGTGGTCGTCGCGATCCGTTCCTTCTACGTGCTACCGCATGCTATTGAGGCCGGTTTCCGCTACCTCTCCATATATATCTTGCAGGTGAGTTGGAGCTCGAATCTGACATTGTAGCAGTGGCCACGTTTATTTGATCACTCACATTAATTGTTTCTCGCACATCTTGACGTTATATTCGCAGTAGCTTGGAAACTTGATTTGCTAAAGCTAAAGGAAAGAGGAAATCAGTTGCTACATCATCTGTACACGCATTAGTCTAATAATATCATCATCTGGACGGTGTTCGTGTATAATTAAAGCATGTCATTAGAGAAACTTAAAAGATTAAGTTTGACGGAAGATTCAATGGAAGACCCAACGGAAGAGCAAATACATAAAATGGGAGAGGAGCAAGTAAGTCCTAACATCTTTTTTCAACTTTGCTGACTACGTGTTATTAGAACGTTAGAAAGCACATAAGATTTTGTATAAACAAATCAATACATTAATGATATTTCCTAAAGCGACAATTCTATACATTCTACATAACAAAGAAAATTCATAAACATTTATATCAAGTCTATTTTCTACTAGCACGTGTAATTTAAATTGCAATTAAAAAATTTGATGCAAAAAAACTCTACATCAGCCGAATCCATTACGTTTATCAGAATTTAAGATATAATTTATATTTATAAATTTATAATTATTAATTTATATTTATTAATATTTATAAGTTCTATTTATATGTAATACAAAAAAATACTTAAAAAATAGGATTTATATATACATATACGTCAAAGTGAGCATGAGGTATATAAAGTTATAAATATAACTGTCTGCTTAAATTTAATATTATAGGATTTATAGATTGTGTAAGAATTAGGCAAGAAAGTTGACTGATTATCTTGAAATTTGACGTAAAATTATAATACAACTTTTTTATTTAATAAATCGATTGTCATCAACGAAACTAGCGGTGTTTAAGTTTTCTTCTACAATTTGGCAATTTATTCAACTTTTTTTTATTGTCCAGTAAAATGTTATTTTTATTTAAAAAAGACAATTAAATATAGGATGTCCCAATAATCTCTATGTACTTTTAGTGAAATCGGATTTCAAAAATGGCTCTTATCTATATACAATATATATATATATATATATATATATATATATATATATATATATATATATATATATATATGTTATTACATGTTAGGATATTTGTTTAAAATTAAATCTCTTTTATTAAAAGGCATAGAAATTTTTAGGACATTTTGATATTCGTTCTTTTTTCATCATTTATAATTAAGTAAGTTAATTATTTTCAGATTTCTGATAAAGAAGTTGAGAATGTCTCTACCGAGAATACACCAAAAAAGGAGCAGACAGTATCTCCACCATTTTTACCTTTGTATATCAAGAGGTGTTGTCGAACAAAACTTGAATCTACTATATTTGATTATTCATGGACAATTGAACCACATGAGAGTTATTCTACGATCAAACATATGATTTCGTCGTTTCCAGAAATAGGTCAATGCGAGATTCTGATGAATGTTTTACGTGATAATAGTAGTTCATCGATTAAGGGAATAAAATTGAATATACTTACTAATAATTCATTTCATGGTTCATGTGAGACTACTATAAAGCGATCGTCTGGAGAATATATATTCTCAAAGTTTATTTCAGGTCATATATCAAATATGACATTGTTAATTGAGTTCTTGACACAGGACATTGATCTTGGAAATTCTCTTATAATAAATTGCAAGTTTAAAATTTTTTGTAAGCTGATAAATAACATTATACATATGGATTTACTGCCGTCGTCAACAAAACTTTTAAAAGATGTGACATATTTTAAAGACTCGAGCTTTGACATGTTCGAGTATAAAAATGAGGAATCAATCAAATTTATAATAGGAGGAAAACCACATGTTATATCAAAAAAATTGTTGTGCGCCACCAATAGTAGTTACTTTAACAATATCTGCCTTACACATAAGAAAATAGAAATAGATATGACAGATGAATTAGTAACGGAGAAAGAAATACGATCTTTTTATCAGATTTTATTATATATTGTAACTGGCTCAATAGAACAATATGATTATGATATGCTTAAACAATTGTTAACAGCAGCTGATAAGTATGATGTACAAAGTTTAAAATCAACGTGTGAACATTATTTGCTACACGTTATTTCCATTTACAATGCTATGGACCTTATAGAGCTTGCGTTGTTGTCCAATGCAAAATTTTTGGAAACACATTCGGCAACTTTTATTAAATTTTACATAGAAGAGATTAAGAATACTAAACAATATCGAGATCTACCACAAGAGAATTTAATTAAGATAATGGAATTGATTGAGAAAAGTAAATTACCTGAAGTCAGTACTCATCTTTCTTTGTTACCGTTTAAGGCAGATAGGGAACTTACATTTGCAAATATTGGAGTGTAATATTGCATGTAATATTGCAGTCGTAAATTCATAGAATATGATAAAAATATTTTTCTTATTTAATTAGTATATTTTTTCTTTGCTAAATATATTCTAGCTTTTAACTTTTATACTGAGTGTTTCTGAAAGAACGCCCATTAATTACATAGCGTTATTTTTTGTCAAAAATTGAGTCAAAGAAATCTGAACTATTTTTTCTGTAGTGCATAATTCTAATGCATAATCTATACAGCAGTAATTATTGACTAAAGTCAATTCAATTTGCACCATTCTTTAACCGGACGTACGCTCAATGACGTACTGATTTAGAATTTTTCAACTCAATTTTTGATAAGAGATAGCACCATGTAATTATTGGGTATTCTTTAAGAAACATCTTGTACATGTGAGAATTTATATTCAGATAAGTACTAATACAAATTAAAAATAATTCTTGATTTGAGTTTAGATGTACGAATAAAACTATTATTAATTACACTTAATGTAGTTTAGTTAAAAGTTTTTAGTTATAAGTTTTCTCAAGTCTACGGGTTGATTTAAAACAAAAGGAAATAAGAATTCTTACAAACCTATGTTATATGTAAATATTTCATTTATTTTTATCAGTACTGTATGTCTTATTAAAAATTTCGTTCTGTAGATTATTCTACGTACATTCACATTATAGCGTCGGAGTCTTTAGCAACTACCTTTTTCAACGAAATATTAATTTGTTTTAAATTTAAGTTTAATTTTTGTTTTTCAATGTTTATTTGCGTTTTCGATATTGTCATTAACGTACATACACATTATAACGTCGGAGTCTTTAGCAACTACCTTTTTCAACGAAATATTAATTTGTTTTAAATTTAAGTTTAATTTTTGTTTTTCAATGTTTATTTGCGTTTTCGATATTGTCATTAACGTACATACACATTATAACGTCGGAGTCTTTAGCAACTACCTTTTTCAATGAAATATTAATTTGTTTTAAATTTAAGCTTAATTTTTGTTTTTCAATGCTTATTTGCGTTTTCGATATTGTCATTAATTCGAGTTCAATAAAATGTGATTTATTTGAAACAATCAAATTCATAATTATTCCTTAATATATGTAGATGAAAAAATAAATAAACTTATATTTTATTATTTATTTTTTTACCAGTTTATTTATCTTTATTTCTAATTCAGAGACGTATGTGATGTTGAGCGAATTACATACACAGATGCTCGATTTAATAGAAATATACAATTCGATCACCTGGAGATGAAAGAAAATGCTTCACAAAAATTTATAAATCGGCTAATTTGAGTTAAATTTAATAAATTAAACAAATTTGAGTCAAATTTAATAAATCATCATCTCGAAATGTAAACATTTCGTTGTATGTAAATTTACATTTTGAAATAACAAGTTATTAAATTTATTCTTTAAAAAAATTAAAATAAGACATATAGCTTTATTGATTGATTTTGTATCTCTTGTTAATCTAGTCTCTGTGCTTCATTCGATATGAAACTATATCGTCGTTTTAGGAGAAGGCAATTTGAAAGTAAAGAATAAGAATTAAATAATTAAATAATATCATAATAATTATTACGATAAAAGTGTGCAAAGCTTTAAAAAAGTATTCTTATATTTTTAATTTAATCTCACGATCAGCGAAAATAGTCGTGAGATATAAAAGTTTTTCGTTTAGATTGTTGTGCCTCAAGGATGGGATGTGCCGGCACAAGGTTTCTTTAGGATTTCGGATCAGAGAACAAATAAATCACTATGTATAAATGAGTGAAATATATTTCCCTTTTACAAATTTAATGCGGTTTCCTCTTTGCTGATCCCGGTACTCGCGTAACAGAAAATACTTTCGTGTAGGACGCACGTTTCTCGTATCGTTACTAGCTCACGACCGACTGCCCGCCACTCGTCGGAAAAGGCGGGCTCTTTATCCGCTCGGTGTTGCTGACTTCGTTATCAGCGGTTTTGGCACCGTGGTCAAAGTCTAACGGGCGGGTGATGTCCGGAATGACCATATTTGGTCATTCCCGAGACTTAGGCAGGTCTTCGCGTCAGCGGTCCTCGTCGCTAGGGTCAAGTTACCGGTAGGAGGCAACTCGGAGTTGCCAAGTGCGATACTTAATCTATTATTCGTTGTGCGCTCACAACAAGATCTAGCATTTGATTATCAGCTCCTTTCGGCAACTGCAAATTTTATACAAAATATTTCACCGGAAGAAATATTGACTGTTTTTAACAATGATAAGTGGGTTGATCATTTTCAGATTTCTCGCATAAAAAAGATATTGTTTGAGATTACGGTAGCTTAAAAATAGCGATAGATTCATAGCATGGCATCGCGATCATTTTCTTGATTTTCTTATCAACGCTTATCATAACTTGAGCTGTTCTCGGAACTTTTTCGTTAAACGACGATTTGAACGCATGTTGATTTCAAACGTAATCAAGACGTAGTCAAGACAGGACGAAATGTAAACCGCTATTTCGCTATATCGCAAACTTATAGCTATAACGATTCCGAGAAGCCTATATCGTTTCCACTCGCTGTTGCCAAGGGTGAAGTTTCTGGCATATTTTTTGTTTATTGCGAGTATAAAAAATCCCGGAACTTTCTTACGTCGGTCAATCATCAGTCAGTCACTATGAGTCATTATCTATTTTCGATCGCGAGCAGTCTAAATTACAATAAACGAAAATATAACTCTAAACGAATTCGATCCCGGACACTTTCGCCATTCGGTCTACCTCTAAATTCTAAACCTCGTGCAAACTTGTTTTCTTTTTTCGCTTTGTAATATTTCGGCTGTTTAATAATAATGTAACGCGTCACGTTACAGCTTTTTCGTCAGTGTCAGCACATTCCCACATCTATCCCCGTCTTCCTTCCTCTCGCGCCACGCGGGAACAGATATCCTTACTAAAGATAAAAACTAAAGAAAAAAAAACAGGCTACATTTTCATCATCCGACGTACAAGATTTATTTTTGAACATTGTTTCAGTCGAGCATATTTAAATATATCTAAGTATATTTCAACCGCTTTATGAGCCTCTATAAAATATTGGATTTAATTGATTTCTACATTTGTTAATTTCAGAGCCAAAATCAATGCAGGATTCGAATAAGCATTTTACATGAATCTGATTGGTTTAAAAGCTTTATAAAATTTTATTTGTTTACTGAAACTGAGTTTATATTGATTCGCGTGATATATTTATAATTTACTCGAAAGAGTTTTACAAGAAATTATACATATAAGTCCAATTCCGGTTTTATATCGAATTGTGTTGTTATATAAAACTACAGTGGTACATATCTATATATACAAATTACTTTGATTCCTGCCTTTAGCTCCTCATTCCATCTAACAATATAAAGTATCTTAAGTTATACTTAAAATAAATCAATCATATTAAAGAATTAAAGAATCATAAGTTATAAATTTTTTTGAAGAGTATAACTGAATTATAAAGTATAATGTATTTCGAAACGTATTAATAGTATTGAAAATTCATAATTTACATGTATCCTATAGATTTTTAGTACTGTTAGTACATTTCGGAATACAGATGATATGAATATATATCTTTCTCTCTCGCAGAATTTTCCAGAACTGTCCAGTTAGCCAAATGGCTCTAGAGGGATTCTAACTTCTAACTCATAAGAGGTTTGTTCGCGTTGCATGCCCCACCGCATGCTCCTAATCCTAATCACTCCAACGCACTCCAAAAACTCATCTGCTCCAATCGCCACTTTTTATCCGTGATCCAAGTGCTCTTGATGTTTATTGGAGTATGCGACGCGAACAAACCTAAAATAAGTGGAAAAGGCACGCACCAAAGAAAGAGCCAATAGGATGTGTGATAACATGTACGTGGCTCTTTCTCATTGTTAGTATACATCCTCTCTTGTACATACACGGCATGTACATGTGTGCTGCCCGTGATCGTCGCGATCCGTTCCTTCTGCGTGCTACCGCATGCTATTGAGGCCGGTTTCCGCTACCTCTCCATATATCTTGCATGTGAGTTGGAGCTCGAATCTGACATTTTAGCAGTGGCCACGTTTATTTGATCACTCACATTAATTGTTTCTCGCACATCTTGACGTTATATTTGCAGTAGCTTGGAAACTTGATTAGCTAAAGCTAAAGGAAAGAGGAAAGAAGTCAGTTGCTACATCATCTGTACACGCATTAGTCTAATAATATCATCATCTGGACGGTGTTCGTGTATAATTAAAGCATGTCATTAGAGAAACTTAAAAGATTAAGTTTAACTGAAGATTCAACAGAAGATTCAATGGAAGACCCAACGGAAGAGCAAATACATAAAATGGGAGAGGACCAAGTAAGTCCTAACATCTTTTCTCAACTTTGCTGACTACGTGTTATTAGAACATTAGAAAGCACATAAGATTTTGTATAAACGAATCAATACATTAATGATATTTCCTAAAGCGACAATTCCATACATTCAACATAACAAAGAAAATTCATAAACATTCATATCAAATTTATTTTCTATTAGCATGTGTAATTTGAATACAATTAAAAAATTTAATGTAAAAAAACACTACATTAGACGAATTCATTACGTTTATCAGAATTTAAGATAGAATTCTATTTATGCGTAATATAAAAAAATACTTAAAAAATTGGACTTATACATATATAATATATATATCAAAGTACGCATGGGGTATAAAGTTATATATATATATATATATATATATGTGTGTGTGTGTGTGTGCGTGTGCGTGTATCTCCTTAAATTTAATAGGATTTATAGATCGTGTAAGACTTACAATTAGGCAAATAAGTAGTTCACTAATTATTCTTAAAATATGACGCAAAATGATGACAAAACTTTTATTTAAGAAATCGATTGTCATCAACGAAAATAACGGTGTTTAAGTTTTCTTCTACAATTTGGCAATTTATTCAGCTTTTTTTATTGTCTAATAAAAATGTTATTTTTATTTAAAAGAAAAAATTAAATATAGGATGTCCCAATAATCTCTATGTACTCTTAGTGAAATCGGATTTCAAATGGCTCTTATCTATATATATTAATATGCTATTATACATGTTAAGATATTTGTTTGAAATTAAATTTCTTTTATTAAAAGGCATAGAAACTATTAGGATATTTTGATGTTCGTCTTTCACATTATTCATAAGTAAATTAATTATTTTCAGATTTCTGATAAAGAAGTTGAGAATATCTCTACCGAGAATACACTGAAAAAGGAGCAGACAGTATCTTCACCATTTTTACCTTCGTATATCAAGAGGTGTTCTCAGACAGATATTAAATCTACTATATTTGATTATACATGGACAATTGAACAATATACGCGTTTTTCTATGATCAAACATATGATTTCGTCGTTTCCAGAAATAGGTCAATGCGAGATTCTAATGAATGTTTTACGTGACGATAGTTCATCGATTAAGGGAATAAAATTGAATATACTTACTAATAATTCATTTCATGGTTCATGTGAGACTACTATAAAGCGATCGTCTGGAGAATATATATTCTCAAAGTTTATTTCAGGTCATATATCAAATATGACATTGTTAATTGAGTACTTGATACAGAACTATGGTCTTGGAGATACTCTTATAATAAATTGCAAGTTTGAAATTTTTTGTAATCTGATAAATAAAACTATACATATGGATTTATTAACATCGCCAACAAAACTTTCAAAAGATGTGACATATTTTGAAGACCCGAGCTTTAACAAGTTCGAGTATAAAGATGAGGGATCAATCAAATTTATAATAGGAGGAAAACCACATGTTGTATCAAAAAAATCGTTGTGCGCCATCAGCAGTAGTTACTTTAAGAAATTAGGAACACCGAACAATTTCGAAATCTACCACAAGAGAATTTAATTAAGATAATGTACTCATCATTCTTTGTTACCGTTTAAGGCAGATAAGGAACTTACATTTGCGAATATTGAAGTGTAATATTGCATGTAATACTGCAGTCCTAAATTCATAGAATATGATAAAGATATTTTTCTTATTTAATTAATGTATTTTTTCTTTGCTACATATATTCTAGCTTTTAATTTTTATACAGAGTGTTTCTGAAAGAGCGTCCATTAATTACATAGCGCTATTTTTTGTCAAAAATTGAGTCAAAGAAATCTGAACCATTTTTTTTCTGTAATGCATAATTGTAATGCATAATATATACAACAGTAATTATTGATTAAAATCAATTCAATTAGCACCATTCTTTAACCGGGCGTACGCTCACTGACGTACTGATTCAGAATTGTTTAACTTAATTTTTGATGAGAAATAGCACTATGTAATTATTGGCATTCTTTAAGAAACACTGTGTGAGAATTTATATTCAAATAAGTATTAATACAAATTAAAAATAATTCGTTTTTTTTAGTTTTGATGTACGAATGAAACTATTATTAATTATACTTAGTGTAGTTTAATTATAAGTTTATCAAGTTTACAGGTTGAGTTAAACAAAAAGAAATAAGAATCCTTACAAGTCTATTGTAATATATAAATGTTTTTCTTATTTTTATCAGTACTATATCTTATTAAAATTTCCAATCGTTCTGTAGATCGCATCCTTTGTACTATAGTGTCAAAATCCTTAACAGCTTTGTACTATAGTATCAGAATCCTTAACAGCTATTTTTTTTCACCGAGCAAATTATTTTTCGTATATTTAAACTTGATTTTTGTTTTTTTATGTTTATCGCAATTATATGTTTTCGATGTTGTCATTAATTGGGGTTCAATAAAATGCGGTTCAATTAAATGAAAACAATCACATCGGTAGATGGAAGAAAATGCTTCGCAAAAATTACAAATAAGAGTTAAATTTGAAAACTCATTATTTCGAAATCTAGAGATCGGTTTAAAAATAAAAATGTTACAAATATGATCTTTTTGGTTAATTTAGTATCTCTTGTTAATCTAGAAGTTTCTATGGTTACTTCGAAATGAAACTTTATATTGTTGCTTTCAGAGAAGGCAATTCGAAAGTAAAGGGTAATACAAAGTGTAAACTGTGAAACCGGAACTTTATAACCGAGTAAAAAAAATTTAATTATTCCTAAATAATAATAATAATATTATTGAAATGTAATGTCGGATCTGTCAGGTAAAGTGAGAATTCAATGTATTGTGTTTAATGTATTCTGTTTAATCGTTTAATGTATTCTATGTATATAATAAAGAAGTTCCTGACATATTTCTTATCGAACCCATTTGTTTATTCATTATTTTGCTAGCATATTTTAGCAATTAACAGTTATTATTACAAGAATAAGGTAGTCGACTCATTAATTATTATAGTAGAACTTGACTGCGCGAAACTTCAATAAAATATTCTAGTATTTTGAATTATAAAAGTTCTTCATGTAAATCTAGTTTTAGGTCCTTGTTGCATCTAAGTATCTTAAGTTACACCTAAAGTAAATCAATTATAAAGAATTACTAACAATAAGCTAATTTTTCTGCTGATCATATACATTATAAAGAGTACATTCCTAAGTCTATTAATAATTGAAAATCCATAATTTACATTTACATATGCTATAGATTTTCAGTACCGACTACCGTCAGTACATTTCAGAATACGCCTAACAGAGGATGGTTTTTAAACGCTATGTGACAAAAGAAAGCATCTTTGGCACAGAGATACGAGGGCACATATTAGAGAACTTTTCAAGTTGGATTCCGATCAGAATACTTTCGTTTTTCTTAGAAGAGTTTTTATGAGTCTTCCGACTTCATCATCCGACGTACAAGATTTATTTTTGAACATTGTTTCAGTCGAGTATATTTAAATATATTTAAGTATATTTCAACCGCTTTATATGAGTCTTTATCAAATATTGCATTTAATTGATTTCTACATTGGTTTCAGAGCCAAAATCAGTGCAGGATTCGAATAAGCATTTTACATAAATCTGATTGGTTGAAAAGCTTTATAAGATATTTTATTTGTTTACTGAAACTGAGTTTATTGTGATTCGCGTGATATATTTATAATTTACTCGAAAGAATTTTACAAGAAGTTATACATAAGTCCAAATCCGGCTTTATATCGAATTGTGTTGTTATATGAAACTACAGTGGAATAGTTATATACAAAATTACTCTATTTGATTCCTGCCTTTAGCTCCTCATTGCATCTAACAATCTAACAATCATAAGTTATATTATAAATTGTTTTGTTAAGTATAACTTAATTATAAAGTATATAATGTATTCCGAAATGTATTAATAATATTAAAAATCCATAATTTACATGTATCTTATAGATTTTCAGTACCGTTAGTACATTTCGGAATACAGATCTGAATGTATATCCTTCTCTCTCGCAGAATTTTACTAGAACCGTTAAGGCCCAGTTCAACAGTGGCCAGTTAGCTTAACTAGTAGTTAACTCTCACTCTCCGTCTCTATCTAACCTTTGAGTTAAACAGAGACAGAGAGTGAGAGTTAACTACTAGTTAAGCTAACTGGCCACTGTTGAACTGGGCCTAAGTTGACCAGATGGCTCTGATTAGAGAAATTCTAACTCATAAGATAAGTGGGGCACGCACCAAAGAAAGAGCCAATAGGATGTGTGATAACATGTACGTAGTTCTTTCTTATTATATACATGTCCTCTCTTGTACATACACGATATGTACATGTGTGCTGCACGTGATCGTCGCGATCCGTTCCATCTACGTGCTACCGCATGATATTGAGGCCGGTTTCCGCTACCTCCCATATATCTTGCAGGTGAGTTGGAGCTCGAATTTGACATCTTAGCAGTGGCCACGTTTATTTGTTCATTCACATTGTTTCTCGCATATCTTGCGACCTTATATTCGCAGTAGCTTGGAAACCTGATTTGCTAAAGCTAAAGGGAAGAGGAAAGAAATCAGTTGCTACATCTGTACACGCATTAGTCTAATAATATCATCTGGACGGTGTTCGTGTATAATTAAAGCATATCCGAGATCATGTCATTAGAGAAACATTATTTAGAGAAAACATTTACTTCAATTGAATCTTTAACGAAAGATTCAACAGAAGATTCAATGAAAGATTCAACGGAAGAGCAATACACTGAAAGAAAAATACATAAAATGGAAGAGGAGCAAGTAAGTCCTAACATCCTTTCTCAATTTTGCTGACTACGTGTTATTAGAACGTTAGAAAGCACATAAGATTTTGTATAAACGAATCAATACATTAATGATATTTCCTAAAGCGACAATTCCATACATTATACATAACAAAAAAAATTCATAAATATTCATATCAAGTCTATTTTTTACTAACACGTGTAATTTAAATAAAATTAAAAAATTTGATGTAAAAAAACTCTACATCAGCCGAATCCATTACGTTTATCAGAATTTAAGATAGAATTTATATTTATATATTTATAATTATTAATTTATATTTATTAATATTTATAAGTTAATATGTAATATAAAAAATACTTAAAAAGTTGGACTTATACATATATACGTATATACATATATACATATATACGTCAAAGTGCGCATGGGGTATATAAAGTTATAAATATAACTGTCTGCTTAAATTTAATATTATAAAATTTATAGATTGTGTAAGACTTACAATTAGGCAAGAAAGTTGACTAATTATCTTGAAATTTGACGTAAAATTATAATACAACTTTTTTATTTAATAAATCGATTGTCATCAACGAAACTAGCGGTGTTTAAGTTAAGTTACTTCTACAATTTGGCTATTTATTCAACTTTTTTTTATTGTCTAGTAAAAATGTTATTTTTATTTAAAAGAGACAATTAAATATATAAGATGTCTCAATAATTTCTATGTACTTTCAGTGAAATCGGATTTCAAATGGCTCTTATCCATATATATAAATATGTTATTACATGTTAGAATATTTGTTTGAAATTCAATCCCTTTTATTAAAAAGCATAAAAACTTTTAGGACATTTTGTTGTTCGTTCTTTTTTCATCATTTATAATTAAGTAAGTTAATTATTTTCAGATTTCTGACAAAGAAGTTGAGATTATCCCTAGTGAGAATACTCTGGAAAAGAAACAGACAGTATCGCCATTTTCACCTTCGTATATCAAGATGTGTTCTCGAACAAATCTTGAATCTACTATATTTGATCATACATGGACAATTGAACAATATAAGCGTTTTTCGACGATCAAACATATGATTCCCTCGTTTCCAGAAATAGCTCAATGCGAGATTCTAATGAATGTTTTACGTGACGATAGTTCATCGATTAAGGCAATAAAATTGAATATACTTACTGATAACTCATTTCATGGTTCATGTACCACTGTTATAATGCGATTGTCTGGAGAAATTGTATCATTAAAATCCATTTCAGGTCATATATCGAATATGACATTGTTAACTGAGTTCTTGACACAGAACTGTAAGCTTAATCTTGAAAATACTCTTGTAGTAAATTTCCGGTTTGAAATTTTTTGTAATCTGATAAATAAAACTATATGTATGAATTTACTGCCATGGTCAACAGAAGTTTCAAGAAATGTGAAATATTTTGAAGACTCGAGCTTTGATAAGCTAGCGTGTAAAGATGAAGAATCAATCAAATTTATAGTGGAAGGAAAACCATATGTTATACCAAAAAAATCGTTGTGCGCCATCAACAGTAGTTACTTTAAGAATATCTGCCTTACACATGAGGGAAAAGAAAAAAATATGACAATTAATATGAATGAATTAGTAGCGGATAATGAGGTAGAATCTTTTGGACAGATTTTATTATATATTACAACTGGCTCAATAGAACAATGTGATTATGATATGCTTAAACAATTGTTAACAGCAGCTGATAAGTATGATGTACCAAGTTTAAAATTAACGTGTGAACATTATTTGCTACACTTTATTACTATTAACAATGCTATAGAACTTCTACAGTTTGCGCTTTCGTCTAATGCAAAATTTTTAGGAACACATTCGGCAAATTATATTAAATTTTACCTAAAACAGATTAAGAATACTAAAGAATTTCGAGATCTACCACAAGAGAATTTAAATAAGATAATGGAATTGATTGAGGAAAGTAAATTACCTGAAGGCAGTACTCATTCTTTGTTACCGTTTAAGGCAGATGAGGAATTTACATTTGCAAATATTGGAGTGTAATATTGCAGTCCTAAATTCATAAAATATGATAAAGATATTTTTCTTATTTAATTAGTATATTTTTTTTTTGCTACATATATTCTAGCTTTTAATTTTTATACCGAGTGTTTCTGAAAGAGCGTCCATTAATTACATAGCGCTATTTTTTGTCAAAAATTTAATTCGAAGAAATCTGAACCATTTTTTTCTATAATGCATAATTCTAATGGATAATCTAATACAGCAGTAATTATTGACTAAAGTCAATTCAATTAGCACCATTTTTTAACCGAGTGTACTTTCACTGACGTACTGATTCAGAATATTTCAACTCAATTTTTGTTGAAAAATTTTGATGAAATTACTGGGCATTCTTTAAGAAACACTATGTGAGAATTTATATTCAAATAAGTACTAATACAAATTAAAAATAATTCTTGATTTAAGTTCAAATGTACGAATAAAACTATTATTAATTACACTTAATGTAGTTTTCTCAAGTCTACAGGTTGATTTAAAACAAAGGGAAATAAGAATTCTTACAAACCTATGTTACCTGTATATTTCATTTACTTTTATCAGTATTATGTCTTATTAAAAATTTCGTTCTGTAGATTATTTTGCGTACATACACATTATAGCGTCGGAGTCTTTAGCAACTACCTTTTTCAACAAAATATTAATTTTTTTTTAATTTAAGCTTGATTTTTGTTTTTCAATGTTTATTTGCGTTTTCGATATTGCTATTAACGTACATACACATTATAGCGTCGTAGTCTTTAGCAACTACCTTTTTCAACGAAATATTAATTCTTTTTGTAAATTTAAGCTTGATTTTTGCTTTTCAATGTTTATTTGCTTTTTCGATATTGTCATTAATTCGAGTTCAATAAAATGTGATTTATTTGAAACCATCAAATTCATAATTATTCCTTAATGCATATATGAAAAAATAAATAAACTTATATTTTATTATTTATCTTTTTACCAGTTTATTTATCTTTATTTTTAATTTAGAGACGTATGTGATGTTGAGCGAATTGCATACAAAGATGTTCGTTTTAATAGAAATATACAATTCGATCACCTGGAGATAAAAGAAAATGCTTCACAAAAATTTATAAATCGGCTAATTTGAGTTAAATTTAATAAATTCAACAAATTTGAGTCAAATTTAATAAATCTTCATCTCAAAATGTAAACATTTCGTTGTATGTAAATTTACATTTTGAAATACCAAGTTATTAAATTTATTCTTTAAAAAAATTAAAATAAGACATATAGCTTCATTGATTGATTTTGTATCTCTTGTTAATCTAGTCTCTGTGCTTCATTCGATATGAAACTATATCGTAGTTTTAGGAGAAGGTAATTCAAAAGTAAAGAACAAAAATTAAATAATTAAATAATATTAGCGAAAATTGTCGTGAATTATAAAAATTCTTCGTTTATGTGATTATTTAGCTTCTTTCGGCAACTGCAAGTATTATACAAAATATTTTACCGGAAGAAATATTGACTGTTTTTAGTAATAATAAATGGGTTGATCATGTTTACATTTCTCGAATAAAAATAAAAGTATTCGAGATTGCGATAGCTTAAAAATTGCGAAAGATTCATAGCAGGCGTTGTGACATTTTATTGATTTTCTTCTCAACGCTTATCATAACGAAACTTGATAGCTGTTCTCGGGTCTTCTTCGGCAATCGATGATTTAATCGCGTATTGATTTCAAACGTATAAATCAAGATGGGACGAAACGTAAATTAATTTGATCCGGGACACTCGCCGTTCGGTCTACCTCTATAAAATCCTAAACTTCGTGTACATTTTTTTATCCCTTTTGTATATTTAGGCTGTTTAGTAAAGTGACACGTTACGCTTATATCTTAATTTGCATCAGTGTTAATACGTTCCTACATAACATCTACATAACTCGGCATCATCCATCTTCCTTCTTCACGCGTCACGCGAACAGATATCCCTACTAAAAATAAAAAGAGAAAAGAAACAGGCTGTATTTTTTTATCATCTGTCATACGACAAGATTTATTATTGAACATTGTTTCAGTCGAGTATATTTAAATATATCTGGACATATTTTGATCGTTCTATGAGCCCTTATAAAGCAATGGGTTAATTGGTTTTTACACATCAGTTTCCAGAGCCAAATTGATGCAGGAGTCAAATAAGCATTTTACATAAATCTGATTGGTTGAAAAGCGTCACAAGATTTTATTTCTTACTGAAACTGGATAAAGAGACAACCAACCCTTGCGACCCTTTAAATTTTGCTAAATTTTTAATATGTTACGGTACACCTCGTTCACTAATATAAGATACAGTAATTCTGTCTAATGCGTAATAGTTTATGAAATATTAATGTTTAAAATTTGTCGTGTGCGTAATTGTTTTAAAACTCTGCAAAATAAAGTTTATTTATGTACTATAATAATTGTATTATAAATAAGAAAAAACGTAATTATAATGACGTTGCAAAGTAGTACATCACAATTAACAAAAATACATTACATAACACTTAATTAAATTTCAGTGTCGGAACTTTCAATTTAAGCACAATCAATATCATGATCACATTGTATATACGTTTTTGGATGCTATCTATCATAGAAACATTTCAAACACATAATTTAATCGAGCGCATTTTATGAGTGCAACTTCTTTGTATAAGCATGATTTAGTTATCATTGATATAAAAAAAGAATACATATTTTGAACATTAATATTTCATAAACTATTGCGCATTGGACAGAGTTACTATATATCTTGTATTAGTTAATGAATGGAGTGTACTCTGAAACATATTAAAAATTTAACAAAATTTAAGGGATCAAAGGATGGTGGTTCTTTTGTAAGCCATAATAAATTGAAAAGAATTTTATGACAAGCACTAAATTACTGTATTGAGATTGAGAGTAGCCGTAAAAAATTTGTGTCACATGTGTCACGTGTCACGTGTGTGTGTCACGTATGTACATACGTGGCTCTTTTTCTTATCCCTTAGGCCTGTTCGTTGTAGCTGAACTTCTCGCACTGCGGTTCATCTTTCCTCTTTTTCTTTTCAAGTTGGAAAAAAAGAGAATAAATGAACGATGCAAGAAGTTTAGATAACACGAACAGAGGCCTCTTGTGTCCACGATGCTAGAAATGTGATTGGTCATATCTTTCTCCGTTTGAGATTTCGGAGCAATTTCTATTAGCAACGTGGAAACACGTGGACACAAAGGCTTTAGGATGCGTGTCCCTTACCACTAGGCCTGTTCGGTTTAGGCTACGGTCAACGTGACGCTACAAATGCTTCGAAGCATTCCTCTTCTCTTTTCTTTCAATGAAGAAAGAAAGAGAAGAAGAACGCTCCAAAGCATTTGTAGCGTCACGTTGACCGTAGCCTTAGCTGAACCTCTTGCACTATTCATCTTTCCTCTTTTTCTTTTCACATTGGAGAGAAAAGGAGAAAAGGAGAAGAGATGACCTGTGCAAGAAATTCAGTTAAAACGGACAGGCTTACTTATTTTATGGATGAGCAGAGGTTCGAATCTACACGAGGCAGTGGCCATGTTCGTTTGTTCATTCGCATTATCTCTCGGATTATCTCGACGTTATATTCGCAGTAGCTTGGAAACTTGATTTGACAAAAGGAAATAAAAGAAATCAGTTGCCTCGTCTGTACTACATACACGCATTATTAGTCTAATAAATGTTATTATTTGGACGGTGTTGGAATATTACCAAAGCATATCATTAGAAAAACGCAAGATCTTAAGTGTGACTGATCAAGATTCAGCGGAAAAGCAAATACGCATAAGCAAATATGACATTTAATACGAATAAGCAAATGCCATTATTTAACGAGGCAAATCAAGTAAGTTCTTAACAGTTTTTTTTTTAACTTCGTTGACCACGTGTTATTAGAACGTTAGGAAACACATAAAACATTAATGTCTAACGAATTAATTATGACACTTCCTAAAGCGATAATTTCAAGCATTCTACATAACAAAGAAAATGCATAAATTCATACACGTATCAAATCCACTTTCTACTAGCATGTGTAATTTGAATAAAAATTATTAATGCTAAGAGTTTACTTTACATGCATCCATTACTTTTATCAGAATTCATGATAGAATCCTATTTATATGTAATATGAAAAGCATTTTAAGAATTGAACTTATATATATGTTTATATGTATATCCAAATGCATGAGGTGTAAAATTATAAATAAAAGTTTATTCTTAAATTAACGGGAATTATAGATCGTGTAAAACTTAAGGGGTTACACCACATTGAAGCCTAAAAAAAGCAGCGATTTTTGAGATTTTTTTTTAGACATTGGTAAAGTAAATAAAAAATCTATAAAAAGGTATTGATTCTACATCTATTTGAGTACATAAAAAATATTTTTAATTTTATTTTTTAAACAAGATGGCGTCGTTGGGGCTAATCCATTGAGGCTTGTTTTTCAGGAAAAATAAATTGGCGTGCAGGATAACTGCAAAGCAGTTGGACCTAGAACAAAAAGCCAACAATTTTTAATTTCTACACAGTATTTACTAAAGAAATATGTAGGGGTTTTAAATAATATGGTTTCTTTGTAAAAATGGTAAATATTTGAAAAAAGAGTGTCATTTTTTACTTAAAAATTTAGTATAAAGATATCCGTAGCAAAGACAATTTTTAATATATCGCAAAACTCCTACAAATTTCTTTAGATAATTTAGATAAGAAGAGCCTATCAAAATTTTAAGTAAATCGGATAAAAATTGTAGAAGTTATATGCTGCACGCCGATTTGAAAAATGTCATCTCGAGAAAAACGCGTTTAAAGTTTTACGTAGCAATATTTCGTGTATAATTGAAAAATTGAAAAATTACCTTTAGTCTGCGTTTCCTGCGCCATATAATTGTCCTTCTATGTCAACTTCAGCTTTCTCTGCCCCTTTTCTGTCTGATTTTAAGGCTTCGTACCTTTGTACCTGAAAAGTCAGCCGCTTCGAACCGTTCAGAGCCTATTGTGGCGCGCTGGCTCGCTTCCCTTTAATCGGCTGTATAGTCGTAAATACTTCGAATTTTACATTCCGACAAAAAGGACTTTATTTTTAGGACTATATACTAACGTTTAAACGGAAAAAAAATTTTTGATTTTTTGAATCTTTCAAAGAGGTTCAACCCCTTAAGTCTTACACGATCTATAATTCCCGTTAATTTAAGAATAAACTTTTATTTATAATTTTACACCTCATGCATTTTGATATACATATACATATATGTATAAGTTCAAATCTTAAAATGCTTTTCATATTACATATAAATAGCATTTTATCATGAATTCTGATAAAAGTAATGGATACATGTGAAGTATAGACTCTTTGCATTAAGGGGTTACACCACTTTAAAATTTTCAAAAAATTAAATTTTTTTCCGTTTAAACGATAGTCTTAAAAATAAAGTCCTTTTTGTCGGAATGTAAAATTCGAAGTATTTACGACTATACAGCCGATTAAAGGAAAGCGCGCCGGCGCGCCACAGGTAGGCTCCGAACAGTTCGAAGCGGCTGACTTTTCAGGTACAAAGGGACGAAGCCTTAAAATCAGACAGAAAAGAGGCAGAGAAAGCTGAAGCAGTCGACATAGAAGGACAATTATATGGCGCAGGAATCGCATTTTTATGTATTCAAATAGATGTAGAATCAATACCTTTTTATAGATTTTTTACTTACTTTACCATTGTCTCAAAAAAAATTTCAAAAATATAGCTGCTTTTTTTAGGCTTCAATGTGGTGTAACCCCTTAAGCAAGAAAGAAGTTTAGTAATCATTCTTGAAATTTGACGTAAAATGGCTATTTACTTATTCAAATCATTTTTTGTGGTTGTCTAACATAAGATGTTATTTTAATTTAAAGAAAGATATATTAAAGTTGTCCCTAAAATTTCTACGTATTTTAAGTTAAATCCAATTCCAAGTGACTCTTATCTATACATGATGTATAAGCGTTATTACATGTTAGAATATTTGTTTGAAATTTAATCTATTTTATTATAAAAAGCAGCGATTTTCAGTATATTTTGATGTTGATCACATTTTCATCACTTTTAATAAGAAGTTAATTATTTTCAGATGTGGAACCCGAGTTCCACTCCGAATCAGATCCTGAGGTCTGAAGGAATAAAACATGAGAATAGCTATACTGCCAATGAGATTGTCCCGAAAAAGGAGCAGACAGTATCTTCACCATTTTTACCTTCGTATACCAAGAGCTATTCTCAAACACGATTTGAAGTGACTACGTCTGACCATAAATGGAAAATTGATCAATTTGGACGTCTCTCAGCAATCGTAGATACATTAAATTCTCCACCATTTGGAGAAAACAACCAGTATAAGATTCAAATGAATATTTCACGTAAAGATTTGCTATGTGCAATACGAATTTCAATACGTACTAATACAGCATTTAAAGGTTCATGTACTACTACTATAATGCATCCACCTGAAACAGTCTTAGCGTCAAGATCGATTTCGTGTCGTATATCGGATATGACATTGTTAATTTATGTCTCGGACCGCTCGTACATTTCTACAGAGGCCTTTGTAATACATTGCAAGATTGAACATTTTCATCAACTGATAAGTAACACTATACACATGAATTTACAATTAAAACCACCTCCAACGGTAAGAGATAACGAGATAAAATTTTCTGAAAACCCAACTTTTGATTTCCAGTCTGAGAATGAGAAATCGATCAAATTTATAATAGGAAGTGAACAGTATGTTATATCAAAAAAATTGTTGTACGCCATCAACAGTAGTTACTTTAAGAATATCTGCTTTACACATGATGAAAAGGAGAAGAATATGACAAATGAATTATTAGCGTATAATAAAATAGAATCTTTTAAACAGATTTTATTATATATTACAACTGGTTCAATAGAACATCGTTATTATAACGCTCATACGCTTAAAGATTTATTAACAACAGCTGATAAGTATGATGTACCAAGTTTAAAATTAACGTGTGAACATTATTTGCTACACGATATTACCATTAACAATGCTGTGGAACTTCTACAGTTTGCGTTGTTGTCTAATGCAAAATTTTTGGGAACACATTCAGCAGCTTTTATTAAACTTCACATAGAAGAGATTAGGAATACTAAACAATTTCGAAATCTATCACAAGAGAATTTAATTAAGATAATGGAATTGATTGAGAAAAGTAAATTTGAAGTCAGCACTGATCAATTATCTTTGTCACCACCTAATTTGTCACTATAGTGGGTTTGCCACCACCTAAGAAATCTAATTATAATTATTAACTTTTATATGTATAACAATTTATATACAAATAAGTATATATTAATATGGATAAAAAATAATTCATTTTTTAAATTTAATGTACGAATGAAATTTATTATTAATTATATTTAATGTAGTTTAGTTATAATTTTCTTAAGGTATTCCTTTCATGACACCAAAATCTTAAGAATTAACTGATTTTTTGGTACGAGAAAGTTAAAATGCATATCTTTACGCCAGAAAAAAATCAAACCACATTACCGAACATATAAAAAAGGATTATGACTTTGAAAATTCGATATTTTATATGTGACGTTATCGAGAAAAAGTCTATTTTCCACATTTCAATGTAATAATTTGTTTATCAAATATTGTAAGATATTAAATATTAACTGCGCTACATATTCGCTAAACTCTATACTTTCGATAGTGCCGATAAAAATACAGAGTTACCGAATATTTAAACAAAATATTTATGTTCAAAGTTGACTTGAAATGTGGTTTATAGATGAATATTTTTAATAGCGACTTCCAAGGAATTATTTGGCAACGCTGCAAGCTGTGCGCTCATGTCACACTTCAGTTCATCACGTACGGTTTATTATCAACTATTTATTATGTTTTAAAAAAGAAAAATAATCCAAAAATATATATATCGCATAAAAAATATAAACAAAATATATAAATACTTTATATTCAATAAAAATTATTCGCCAGTGATGAAATAATTCGGTATAGTTAAACGGCCTGACTGGCAAGTTTTATTAAGTATATCACAACGACGTTTCGACCATTATTTTGGGTCCTTTTCAAGTTATTTTAACAATGATGGATCATTGTGCGTCAATCATATAAAATTCGTGGCGGGTCGGAAAAATACGACGGTCTCATGTGAAGGCCGAAAAACTAACTTGCCAGTCAGGCCGTTTAATTATACCGAATTAAATACTTTATGTTTCTTATCACTCATTATTATTATAAAATCTCTCTTTGATAAAAAGAAAATGTCACAATATTTTTTGGTTAATGAAATTGACACTTACATTGACACTTTTGTTATCAACTTCACATTTTACAATTGGCGCCCTGAAAAGCCGGCAGCGTTGCCATATTGTTCTGACAGTAAAATGTACCAAAAAATGAAAAATTTCTAAATACACATAATATTTTCATTTTTTTCTTATAATTAAACATAATAATCAATTATAACTTGATTTTATATAAGTTTAATGCAATATACAAGAGTTTGCTGAGGCCCTGCTTAAGCGCCTACAAAATACGCTCCTCCGTGAAAGGAATATCTTAAGTTTACAGGTTGCTCCAGAACAAACGAAAATAAGAAAATATGAATCTTTACAAACTTGTGTTATCCATAAATGTTTTATTTAATTTTATCAGTACTATATTTTCTTAAAATTTCCAATTGTTCTATAGATCATCTTGTTTATATATTATAGTGTCAGAATCTTTTTTTTTAGGTACTCCCTTTTTTAAAACGAATAAGTTATTTTTTAAGTTATTTTTTAAATTTAAACTTAATTTTGGTTTTTTAATGTTTATCGTAATTATACATTTTCGATATTGTCATTTGTCATTAATTGAGGTTCAATAAAATGCAATTATATTAAAACAGAATCAAATTCATAATTATTCCTTAATATACATATGTAGAGAAAAAACTTAATTTTATGTATTTTCTAACAGTTTATCTTCATTTCTAATTCAGAGACATATGTGATATTGGCAAATTATTATATAGAGATATCTGATAATAATGGAAATATACTGTCCAACCATCGGTAGATGGAAAAAAATGCTTCACAAAAATTATAAATCTACACAAATAATATAAAGCTACACGAATTAAATTTGATAATTTTGTATCTTTTATTAATGTAGTTTCTGCACTTAATTCGAAATAAAACTTTATATTGTCGCTTTGGGTGAAGAAAGATAATATGAAAATAAAAGGTAAAGCAAAGTGTGAGAGAACAATGATAACTCTGTAACCGGATAGAAGAAATTTATTTTTTAACAATAATAATATTGTTAAAATATAATGTTGGATCTGTTTGATCAGGTAAAGTAAGAATGTAATGTATCCTATATACATAATATAAAAGTAGTTTGTGATATGCATTCATCTAATCTATTCGTTCGTTTATCTTTTTGCTAGCATATCTTAGCGATGCAATTAACAGTTATTATTGCACAAATAAAAAAGTCGAGAAAGATACTCATTAATTATTACAGTAAAATTGATAAAGTTTTAATCGCACAAAACTTTAATAAAATATTCTAGTATTTCCAAGTTAATGTTATTGTTAATGTTAATGTTAATGTTTAATGTTATTGTGTATGAAAATAGTCGTAAGTTATAAAAGTTCTTCATGTTATTTATGTAGATAGGTCTAGCATTTGATTATTCAACTTACTTTCGGTGACTGCAAATTTTGTACAAAATATTATTTCGTTGAAAGAAGATTTATTGATTCTTTTTAGCATCGATAAATGAATTAATAATTTTTAGATTTTTCGCAAAAAAAGATTTTGTTCGATATTACAATAGCTTAAAAATAGCGATAGATTCATAGGGTGCATTTCATTTCACGCACGATGCGCATAATGCATTATTTATCCTTTTGTTGTCCATTAAATGTTAAACAAGGATAAATGATGCATTGTGCGCATCATATGCGTGAAACGGAACGCACTCAGAGTATATATATATAGGCATCGCGACATTTTTCGATCTTCTTTTCAACGCTTATCATAACGAAACTTGAGCCGTTCTCGGAACTTCTGCAATGTAATCAAGTCAGGACAAAATGTAAACTGCTATTTCGCTGTCTATCGCGGTATATCGCGAACTTAGCCTTACGTAAAATGTTTTTTGTATATTTTAAAAATTCCTTGGTTACCAAGTTGTCCCAAGTTTATTGTAGTGAATTTAAGGGTAAAATATAACAAAAAAATCTCTGCATCTTCCTTCCTCTCGCGCCGCGCCAACAGATATCCTTACTAAAGATAAATACTAAAGAGAAAAGAAGTAGGCTGCATGATCATGCGCCTCGAAGAGCGTCGCGCGCGATTATTCGTCGAGGCACCGCGCCTCGCGACAGGAACGCGTGTTCGACGCGCGAGCATTAGCAACCCTGTAATAAAAAACTAAAACTTGAAAATAGAGTCACGCGCTCCGCGTGATTGGCAGAATAAGCGTATTCTCCGGTTTCCCACGGCGCGACCGCCGAAGGGAGAGTCTCGGACCAGGCAGAAGACTGCAGAAGACTTTGAATCGTCGGCTCGTTCGTACGGTATAATAGCTGATGACGATCCTTGATAAAATCTCGTGTCGTGCGTTGTTCTGTGATTCTGAGATTGGAAATTGTTTGCGTGCAATAACACTGAGTTTGTGAGCTGACGCCCGTATCATTTTCGCGATCGTCCCTGGCCTCGTGATTAAGATCTCTGTCGGCCGCGAGCAAGATCTCCGACTGCAAGATCTCCGACATCAAGATCTCCGACGGCTTTGTCAGAAGGACGAAGACTTCCGCGTGTACGCGAATTGCTCCGGGCGTCGCCTGCTCTTCTTGTGCACAAAATAAACGTTTGTTTGTTAATAACGACACGAACTCTCAAGTTCCTCTCCCGCTCACGATTCTTTAGCGAATCTGAGGATTCGCGCAACCGACTGTCTTCGCGCTCATCTCTGGGCGTATCTCGGCATTTCAATCGGGACGATCTCCTCGAGATCGGCTCCCAAACAATCTGGAAGGTGTTGGAATATTAACAATCGAAGTATGTCGTTAGAGAAACGTAAAATCTTAAGTTCAACTGATCAAGATTCAGCGGTAAAGCGAATATCTGTAATGGAAGAGCAGCAAGTAAGTTCTTAACAGTTGAAGGGTGCAGAGGAAAAAGAATCAAAGTTCACTTTTTGTCGAAATTAATCTGATCATATATCTTCTGGCATTTTCAAACAACTTTCATATATTTCTTATCTGTTTTGATCATTGAAGAACAGTTACAATAATTCATTGGAAAGGTACCGTCGGTGTACCGTGCTGGGAAAAGAAACAATCATAATCTACGCGCTTGTGGGGAAAACCATCAGAGTCCAACATATGTATAACCACTATGTAAATACTAAATAAGTAAAAGCTGAAACTGCGTTCCGATATTCACTAAATTTGCTACTATTTTTTTCAATAGCTTCCTAAGATATCTAATGTCTTTTGAAACTTAAAATTGCGTTTTCTCGAAATCACTCTGGGTGGACATTGATCGTTTTTCTTCTATACCCTTCAGTTCTTTTCTCATTTGAAAAATAATATATTAAATATAGGGTGTCTAAAAAATCTCTATGTATTTTTAAGTTAAATTCGATTTCAAGTGGCTCATATCTATACATTTAAACATATATATATTATTACTTATTAGGATACTTGATTGAAAGTCAATCTATTTTCTTAAAAAGTATAGAAACTTTCTAGAACATTTTGATGTTGGTGCTTTTCATCATTCATAAGTAAATTATAATTTATTTATTTTCAGATTTCTGACAAAGAAGTTGAGAATATCTCTACTGAGAACAAAGAACAGACAGTATCTTCACCATTCTTACCTTCATATGCCAAGAGTTATTCTCAAACACATATTGAATCGACTATACTTGACCATACATGGAAAATTGATCAATTTATGCGTTTTTGTGAGATTAAGAATACGATAACGTTTCCGTCGTTTCCAGAAATAGGTCAATGCGAGATTTTAATGAATATGTCACGACAGGATAATTGGCGGATAAATGTAATAAAATGTTATATACTTACTAATAATTCATTTTGTGGTTCATGTACCACTACTATAACGTATGCGCCGAGACAGTATTTGTCATCAAACTTTATTTCAGGTCACATATCCGATATGACATTGTTAATTGAGTTCTCGCCAGAGAGATTTTTGTTTGATCGAACAGGTGCGCTTATAGTACACTGCAAGTTTGAAATTTTTCATAATCTAATAGATAAAACTATACGTATGAATTTATTACCATCTTTAACAGAATTTTCAAACGACGTGACATATTTTGAAGATTCGACCGTTGATAAGTTTCGGTGTAAAGATGAGGAATCAATCGAATTTATAGTAGGAAAAAACCAATATGTTATATCAAGAAAATTGTTGCGCGCCACCGACAGTAGTTATTTTAAGTATATCTGCCTTACACATAAGGAAAAGGTAAAAGATATGACAGATGAATTAGTAACGGATAATGAGATACAATCTTTTGAACAGATTTTAATGTATATTAAAACTGGCTCAACGTTGCAACTGGAACAACGTTATTACATGCTTAAAAATTTATTAACAGCGGCTGATAAGTATGATGTACCAACTTTGAAATTAGCATGTGAACATTATTTATTACGCCATATTACGTTTGAAAGTGCTGTGGAACTTATACAGCTTGCGTTCTTGTCTAATGCAAAATTTTTAGAAACGCATTCGGCATCTTTTATTAAACTTCACATAAAAGAATTTAGGGACACTAAAGCATTTCAAAGTCTATCGCAAGAAAATTTAAGTAAGATAATGGAATATATTGAGAAAAGTAAACCACTTGAAATCAGCACTCGTAAATTTTCGTCACCATTTATGACAGATAAGAAATTCACATTGGCTAATATTGGATTCACGTAATATTGCAGTCTTAAATATAAATTTGTAGAACATGATAAAGATATTTTTCTTATATAATTAGTAAACATGTTTCCGCGATTTTTCTACATTATAATTTTTAATTTTTATATATACATATGTAAGAATTAATATGCGAATATATATTAATAGTATTATTAGTACAAATTAAGAATAATTCGTTTTTGAGTTCAAACGTATGAATGAAGCTATTATACTGAATAAAGTTTAGTTATAATTACACATGTAGTTTAATTTTTTCATATCTACAGGTTGATCTAGAAAAAAAGCAAATGGAAAATAAGAATTGTTACAAACTTATATTATGTATAAATGTTTTACTTAATTTTATCAGTACTGCATCTTATTAAAAATTTCTAATCGTTCTGTAGATGATCCTGTGCACTATATAGTTCTTTGAGAATTTATTATAATAACTCACAATCTCAAAAGTTGATTCTTTTTAAAAATAAAAATAAAACAATATGGTTTTGTTAATTAATTGTATATTTCTTCTTAATCTAGTTTCTGCTTAATTCGAAATAACATTATATTTTCGATTTGGGAAAAGGTAATTCGAAAGTAAAGAATAAGGCAAAGTGTGAACAGTGAAAGTAATCGGGTAGAAGAAATTTATTCCTAAACAATAAGAATATTATTCCTGAAATGTAATGTTGGATCTGTCAGGTACAGCAAGAATTCAATGTGTTCTACATAATAATGAAGGTAATTCGTATTGTACACCACTTTATCGAATCTATTCGTTCGTTTATTATTTTGCTAGCATATTTTAACAATGCAATTAACAGTTATTATTGCATAAATAAGAAAGCAAATACGTATTAATTATTACGATATAATTTAATTACGCGAAACTTTAATTAAATATTCTAATATTTTGAAGTTAGTCTTATTGTGTGTAAGTGAAAATTATAGTTGTGTTATAAAAATTCTTCATGTAGATCTAGTTTTAGTTCTTCGATGCTAAAGTAAATCTCAATCAGATTAAAGAATCAGTGAGCTAATTTTTCTACTGAATGTAGCTAAATTATATATAAAGGGTGCATTTCGAGAAATGTATTAATAGTAATAGTACTGATAGTTCATAATTTACATCACATATGCCACGGACTTTCAATACTGTCAGTACATTTTAGAATACAGTCAACAAAAGGATAAGGTTTTTAAACACTTTGTTACAAAAGAAAGCATCGCAGTGGCACAGAAATGAATTGTGGAACTCGATTCTTGAATTTATTTGCGAGAAAAACGTACCTATGCGCAAATTTTGTTCTCAGAAACGTTATAAGTTGATTGGTTAAAAGTCAATGCGATAGCCAATCGACTTGCAACGTTTCTGTAAGAACAACATTTGCACATACGTTTCTCTTGCGAATAAATGCAAGAATCGAGTTCCTGACATATCCGTGGCGTCCGCAACTTTTCCGGAAGATAAGTGGAAAGGGCACATATCCTAAAAAAGAGAACCACGTATTAACATGTAAGTAACTTTTTCTTAGGATATGTGCCCTTTCCATCTATTTTACAAGTGAACCTGAGGGCCCTGGGGCGCCGGGGCTCGAATCTGATATCGCTGCAGTGGCTGCTTTCATTTGTTCATTCGCGTTACTTCTTATCTTGACATTTATATTTGCAGTAGCTTGGAAACTTGATTTGATAAAGAGAAATATAAGAAATCAGGTGCTACATCTGTACACGCATTAGTATAATAATTTCATCATCTAGACGGTGTTCGAATACTTATTACCGATCAAGCATGTCATTAGAGAAACGTGAGATCTTGAGTTCAACTGATCAAGATTCAACAGAAAAGCAAGTACACACAATGGAAGAAAAGTAAGTAAGTTCTTAACAGTTCTTTTCTCAACTTCATTGATTATGTGTTATTAGAACGTTAGGAAGCACATAAGATTTTGTATAAACGAATCAATAGATTAATGACATTTCCTGAAGCGACAATTTCATACATTCTACATAACAAAGAAAATTCATAAACATTCATATCAAATTTATTTTCTACTAGCATGTGTAATTTGAATGCAATTAAAAAATTTAATGCAAGAAAACACTATATCAGACGAATCCATTACGTTTATCAGAATTTAAGATAGAATTCTATTTATATGTAATATAAAAAAATACTTGAAAAAAAAAAAAAAAAATATATATATATATATATATCAAAATGCGCATATACATAGCAAAAAAAATGCATAAATTTATATACGTATATCAAATCCACTTTCTACTAGCATGTGTAATTTAAATACAATTAAAAATTATTAATGCAAAAAAGTCTACTTCACATGCATCCATTACTTTTATCAGAACTCAAGGATAGAATCCTGTTTATATGTAATAGAAATGAAGAGCATTTTAAGAATTGAACTTATACATGTATAAAAATGCATGAGGTGTAAAATTATAAAAGTTTATTCTTAAATTAACGGGAATTATAGATCGTGTAAGACTTAAAGCAAGAAAGCAGTTTAGTAATTATTCTTGAAATTTGACGTAAAATAGCTATTTACTTATTCAATTCTTTTTTGTGGTTGCCTAACATAAAATGGTATTTTTATTTTAAAAAAGATATATTAAAGTTGTCCCCAAAATTTCTACGAATTTCAAGTTAAATCCAATTTCAAGTGACTCTTATCTATACATTTATATATGATGTATAAGCGTTATTACATGTTAGAATATTTGTTTGAAAAATCTATTTTATTATAAAAAGCATAGCGACTTTCAGGATATTTTGATGTTGATCACATTTTCATTATTTATAATAAGTAAGTTAATTATTTCCTTATATCGGATATGACATTGTTAATTTATGTCTCGGACCGCTCGTACATTTCTACAGAGGCGTTTATAATACATTGCAAAATTGAAAATTTTCAAAAACTGATAAATAATACTATACACATGAATTTGCAACCATCTGCACCGGTATTTAAAGAGGTAAAATCTCTTGAAGACTCAACTTTTGAATTCGCGTCTAAAGATGATAAATCAATCAAATTTATAGTAGAAGAAAAAGAGTATGTTATATAAAAAAAAAAAAATTATGCGACACTAACAGTAGTTACTTTAAGTATATCTGTCTTACACATAAGGAAAAAAAAAGATATGACAAATGAATTAATAACGGATAATGAGTTACAAAAGTTTAAACAAATTTTAGTATTTATTTTAACTGGCTCAGTAGAACAATGTGATTATGATATGCTTAAAAAATTGTTAACAGCAGCTGATAAATACGACGTACCGACTTTAAAATTAACGTGTGAACATTATTTGCTACGCTATATTAAAAATGCTGTGGAACTTATACAGCTTGCGTTGTTGTCTAATACCAAATTTTTAGAAACACATTTGACAACTTTTATTAAATTTCACATAAAAAAAATTAAAAATACTAAAGAACTTCGAAGTTTGTCGCAAGAAGATTTAAATAAGGTATTGGAATTGATTGAGAAACGTGAAACGCTTGAAAGCTGCACAATTCAATCTTTTTCCTCACCACCTAAGACACATAAGAAATCTAATTATAATTATTAACTTTTATATGTATAAGAATTTATATATATGCAAATGAGTATTAACATGGATTAAAAATAATTTATTTCCTGAGTTTTGATGTACGAAAGAAACTATTATTAATTGTACTTAACGTAGTTTAGTTAGAATTTTCTCAAGTTTACAGGTTGACCTAAAACAAAAAGAAATAAGAATCTTTATAAGCCTACGTCATCTATAAACGTTTTACTTATTTCTAATTAAAAATTTTTAATCGGTTTTTTAGATTATCATGTGTACATACTACAGTGTCAGAATCTTTAGCAAATCTTAGCTAACTTTTTCAACGAGCAAGTTATTTTTCATAAATTTAAACTTGATTTTTGTTTTTTAATGTTTATCATAATTATAATTATACGTTTTTGATATTGTTATTAATTCGGGTTCAATAAAGTGCGATTAAATCTAAACAGAATCATATTTATAATGATTTCTTAATACATGTAGATAAAAATCAATAACTTGTGTTTTGTTTGTTTATATTTCTACCAGTTTATTTATCTTTATTTTTTATTCAAAGGCATGTATGATATTGAGCAATTTATGTATATATATATTCAATTTAATACAAATATACGGGCCGATCATCTGCAGATAAAAGAAGAAAATACTTCACACAAATTACATGTCAGTTACAAAAATTTGAATTAAATTTGATAACTCATCATTATTTTCTTTCTTGAAATCTATATTTGTTTTGAAAATTATAAATATAAACGAAACGTGACCTTTTTGGTTAATTCTGTATCTTTTATTAATCTAGTTTCTGTGTTTAATTCGAAATGAAACTTTATATTATCACTTATTTAGGGGAATATAATTTGAAAGTAAAGGATAAGAGAGAGGCAAAGTGTGAATAAACAGTGAGAGCTCTGTAACGTTAGCGGACCCTTCCCCCACCACCAAAGTTATCCAACCTGTAGTGACCTGTACACTGTATACATACAACCGTGGCAGTGAGTAACTGCGTCTGCGTTGTCCGCGTTCGTTTGTTGAGATTCTCATCTTTTTTCACATCACAGATTAACGTTGTATTCGCAACAGGCATTATAGAAGCAACAGCTTGAGAACTCAATTTGATAAAAGGAAATCAGAGAGATCAGTTGTCAAATCTTGTTATACACACATTAATCTAATATCATTATCTAGAGTATCTAGACAGTGCTCGAATATCATCGTAGCATATTGATAAAGAAACGCAAGATCTTGGTTCGACTGATTAAGATTCAGCGGTAAAGTAAGTACGCATACTTACTAGCAAATCGGACTAAAGTTCTTAACAGTTCTTTTCTTAGTTTCATTGACTACGTGTTGTTAGAACATTAGAAAACACATAAGACTTGAAGTATAACGAATTAATCATAAAATTTCCTAAAGAATCAATTCTATGCATTCTACTACATAGCAAAGAAAATGCATATATTCATACACGTATCAAATCTATTTTCTACTAACAGGTGAAATTTCTGTGCAATTATTAATCAGTAAAATTATTAATGCAAAAAGTCCACTTCAGATAAATCTATTGTATCAGAATTCAAGACAGTACTCTGTTTATATGTAATATAAAAAAATATTTTAAAAATTGGACTTATATACATATACATCAATGTGCGTGAAGGAAGATGAAATTTTAACCCTTCGCAGAACATTTATAATTTACTGCTTTCGTCGAAAATGTGGGTCTTTTAAGGCGGTTAAGATTTTCAAGCTGTAATAGTGCCATAAAAAGTCTGAAAAAATTTAAGTATACTTTTGAATGCTTTACGAACCTATTTATACCGTTAAATATGCTTGATTCTTGTTTGAGGTTTTTTTATGAGTCCGTAAAATCTCCGAAAAATTCAAAATATCGATCGAGTCCTTAAAGACCCACTATTCTGCGAAGGGTTAAATATAAGTATCTCCTTAAATTTAACGGGATTTATAGATCGTGTAAGACTTGAGCAAGAAAGCAGCTCTTACCAATAATTCTTGGAATTTGACACAAATAAAACAAAAGTCATAACTTTCAAGTATTTATTAAATTGATCTTGATCAACGAAAATAATCATGTTTAAGTTTTCTTCTATAATTTAGCTATTCATTCAACTTTTTTGTGATTGTCTGACATACAATTTATTTTTATTTAAAGAAAAATATGTTAAATATAAGGTGTCCCAAAAATCTCTAAGTTTTTTAAGTTCAATCCACAGACTTCTATGTTTTCACTTCATTATACTTGTTACATCTACAGACTTCTATACAATATCGCTGTATTTTTGGACAACGGTTAAATGAATTTCTATCTCACAATAAAGACAGCTGCTATACGAGTTAGCCGTCTGGAGAAATATATGTAGAAGTTTGTGATTATAAACCCTATTTTAAATGGCTCTTATCTAAGCGTATAAGCGTATTACATGTTAGGATATTTGTTTGAAATTCCATCTATTTTATTATAAAAGGTATAGAGACTTTTTCAGGACATTTTGATGTTGATCATTTTCATTATTCATAAGTAAGTTAATTATTTCCAGTTGTGGAGATCTGAAGAAGATAAAAATACCTATACTGAGACGAAAATGGAACAGAAAGTATCTTCACCATTTTTACCTTCGTATACCAAGAGCTATTCTCAAACACGATTTGATGTGACTACGTCTGAGTATACATGGAAAATTGATCAATTTGGACGTCTCTCTGCAATCGTAGATACATTAAATTCTCCACCATTTGGAGAAAACAACCAATACAAGATTCAAATGGATATTTCACGTAAAGATTTGCTATGTGCAATACGAATTTCAATACGTACTAATACAGCATTTAGCGGTTCATGTACTACTACTATAATGCATCCACCTGAAAAGGCCAGATCGGAGGCTACTTTTCGATATACTGTTGAGAATATATCTGAGATGAAGAACTGGCAGTTGTCCCCTGCATTTTACGTTCGCAATTTACCATGGAAAATAACGGTGCGTCCACCACGGTCAAGTCAGACACAGGAGAACCAGCGATCTCTTGGATTTTACCTTCAGTGTGATGGAGAGAGTGAATCTACATCTTGGAGTTGTTACGCTGTTGCTGAGCTGCGTCTTCTTTCTTGCAAAGAAGGACAAAAACCATTTATCAGAAAAACTAAACACCTCTTCAACATTGAAAAGGATAGCTGGGGCTTTCCTAATTTTATGACATGGGAGGATGTTTTAGATCCTGATAGAGGTTTCATAAAAGATGATTCAATCACGCTTGAAGCTCGTGTAGAGGCTGATGCAGTTTTATCATCAAGATCGATTTCGTGTCTTATATCGGATATGACATTGTTAATTGATGTCTCGGACCGCTCGTACATTTCTACAGAGGCGTTTATAATACATTGCAAAATTGAAAATTTTCAAAAACTGATAAATAATACTATACACATGAATTTACAACTATCTGCACCGGTATTTAAAGAGGTAAAATCTCTTGAAGACTCAACTTTTGAATTCGCGTCTAAAGATGATAAATCAATCAAATTTATAGTAGGAGAAGAAGAGTATGTTATATCAAAAAAAACATTGTGCGACACCAACAGTAGTTACTTTAAGTATATCTGTCTTACACATAAGGAAAAAGAAAAAGATATGACAAATGAATTAGTAACGGATGACGAGGTAGAATCTTTTCAACAGGTTTTATTATATATTATAACTGACTCCATTGATCAGGGTGATTATAAGATGCTTAGAAAATTATTAACAGCATCTGATAAATATGATGTACAAACTTTAAAATTAACGTGTCAACATTATTTGTTACGCAGTCTTACGATTGAAAATGCCGTAGAACTTGTACAACTTGCGTTCTCGTCTAATGCAAAATTTTTAGAAACGCATTCGGCAACTTTTATTAAATTTCACATAAAAGAAATTAGGGACACTAAAGCATTTCAAAGTGTATCGCAAGAAGATTTAAGTAAAATAATGGAATTTATTGAGAAAAGTAAATTTGAAGTCAGCACTGATCAATTTTCTTTGTCACCACCTAATACATAATTATCTTTGTCACCACCTAAGAAATCTAATTATAATTATTAACTTTTATATGTATAAGAATTTATATGCAAATAAGTATTAATATGGATTAAAAATAATTCTTTTTTTTTTAGTTTTGATGTAGAACTGAAATTATTATTTATTATACTCAATGTAGTTTTGTTAAACTTTCTCAAGTTTACAGGTTGATCTAAAACAAAAGAAAATGGAAAATTATAAGAATCTTTACAAACCTATGTTATCTATAATATATATAAATGTTTTATTTATTTTTATCCGTGCTATATCTTATTAAAATTTCCAATCGTTCTGTAGATCATCCTGTGTATTATAGTATCAGAATCTTTAACAGTTATCTTTTTCACCGAACAAATTATTTTTCATGAATTTAAACTTGATTTTTGTTCTTTTATGTTTATCGCAATTATATGTTTTCGATGTTGTAATTAATTGGGGTTCAATAAAATGCGATTAAATTAAAACAATCACATCGGCAGATGGAAAGAAAATGCTTCGCAAAAATTACAAATGGGAGTTAAATTTGATAACTCATTATTTCGAAATCTAGAGATTGGTTTAAAAATAAAAATGTTACAAATATGATCTTTTTGGTTAATTTAGTATCTCTTGTCAATCTAGAAGTTTCTGTGTTTAATTCGAAATAAAACTCTATATTGTTGTTTTGGGAGAAGGTAATTCGAAAGTAAAAGGTAATACAAAGTGTAAACTATGAAACCGGAACTTTATAATCGAGTAGAAGAAATTTAATTTTCCTAAATAATAATAATATTATTGAAATGTAATGTCGGATCTGTCAGATAAAGTGAGAATTCAATGTATTCTGTTTAATGTATTCTGTTTAATCGTTTAATGTATTCTACGTAATAAAGAAGTTCCTGATATATTTCTCATCGAACCCATTTGTTTATTCATTATTTTGCTAGCATATTTTAGCAATTAACAATTATTATTGCATAATTAAGGTAGTCGACTCATTAATTATTATAGTAGAATTTGACTGCGCGAAACTTCAATAAAATATTCTAGTATTTTGAATTATAAAAGTTCTTCATACCTAAAGTCTCTAACGTCATTAAGACGTCTTTACACGTCATCTTGCTACCTGGAGATTGATTCATATATGATTGCAGTCTTAAGTATAAAATCATAGAACATTATAAAGATATTATTCTTATTTAATTTAGTAAACATGTTTTCTTATCTACAAATATAGTCCAGTTTTAAGTTTTATACAGAGTTGTTTGTTCAAAGAGCGTCCATTAATTACATGGCGCTATTCTTTGTCAAAAACTGAGTCGAGAAATTCTGAACCATTTTTATTCTATGATGCTCAATACAGCAGTAATTATTAAGTAAAGTCAATCTAATCGGTGCCGTTTTTTAGCCTGACATACGCTCGCCGGGCGTACACCCAGTTAAAGGATAGTGCTGATTAAATTGACTTTATTCAATAATTATTACTGTATTGTACATTATAGAAAAAAAAATGATTTCGGATTTTTCGATTTAATTTTTTATAAGAAATAGCATTATCTGCAATTAACTGCCGTTCTTTAAGAAACAGCCTGTATATGTAAGAATTTATATGCAAATAAGTATTAATACAAATTGAAAATAATTTATGATTTGAGTTTAGATGTACGAATAAAACTATTATTAATTATACTTAATATAGTTTAGTTGTAAGTTTTTCAAGTCTACAGGTTGATTTAAAACAAAAAGAAATAAAAATCCTTACGCCTATGTTATCTATATATTAATGTTTTACTTATTTTTATCAATACTTGTACATTACATATCTTATTAAAAATTTCCAATCGTTCTTTTAAATCATCCTGTGTACATATATAGTAATACAATGTTAGAATCGTTAGCAACTACCTTTTTCATCGAGCAAATTATTTTTCATAAATTTATACTTGATTTTTGTTTTTCAATGTTTATCCCAATTATACGTTTTCGATAGTGTCATTAATTGGGATTCAATAAAATACGATATTACATTAAAACAGAATCAAAAATTCATAATTATTCCTTCATATATACATAGATATATCTGTAGAGAAAAAAAAATAAACTTATGCTTTATTTATTTTCTACCAGTTTATTTATCTTTATTTCTAATGCAGAGACATATAATGTTGATCAATTATGTATAGAGATATCTGATTTAATGGAAATATACTGTCCGACCATCGACAGATGGAAGAATATACTTTACAAAAATTATAAATCGGCTACACACAAATTTCAATTAAATTTGGTAACCCATCATTTTGAAATCTAGATTTGTTTTAAAAATAAAAACAAAACATGACCTTTTTGGTCAATTTTGTATTTTTTATTAATCTAGTTTTTGTGCTTAATTCAAAATAAAACTTTATATTATCACTCTAGGAGAAAATAATTTGAAAGTAAAGGATAAAGTGTGAATAAAAGTGTGAACAACGAAAGCTTTGCAACTGAATGGAAGAATTCACTCCTAAAAACGATAATAATATTGTTGAGATGTATAATGTTGTATCTTTCATATAAAGAGAATTGATTTCTACATAATGAAATGGTTCGCGCGGGTGATATCGAATCTGTATTCATTTGCTAGCATATTTTAGTGATGATATTAACAGTTATTATTGCATAAATGAAGATGTCAACACTTATTAATTATTACTGTAAAACTTGTCCGCGTAAAACTTTAATAAGTTTCTAATGTTTTAAAGTTAATTCCACAATTAGTGAAAATAATGAGTTATGAAAGTTTTTCATGTAGATCTAGCATTTGATTATTCAGTTCCTTTCGGCAACTGCCAATTTTATACAAAATATTTCGTTGAAAGAAGATTTACCGATCAATTTTAGCATTGATAAATGAATTAATAATTTTCAGATTTCTCGCATAAAAAATATATATTGTTCGAGATTACGGTAGCTTAAAAATAGCGATAGATTCATAGCATGGCATCACGACATTTTCTTGATTTTCTTATCAACGCTTATCATAACGAAACTTGAGCTGTTCTCGGAGCTTTTTCGTTAAGCGATGATTTGAACGCGTGTTGATTTCAAACGTAATCAAGACGTAGTCAAGACAGGACGAAATGTAAACCGCTATTTCGCTATATTGCGAACTTAGCCATAACGATTCCGTGAAGTCTCAATCGTTTCCGCTCGCTGTTGTCAAGGGTCCGAATTTCTGGCATATTCTTTGTTTATTGCGAGTATAAAAAATCCCGGAACTTTCTTACGTCGGTCAATCATCAGTCAGTCGCTATGAGTCATTATCTATTTTCGGTCGCGAGCAGTCTAAATTACAATAAACGAAAATGTAACTCTAAACGAATTTGATATCCCGGACACTTTCGTCATTCGGTCTACCTCTAAATTCTAAACCTCGCGTAAACTTGCTGTTTTCTTTTTCCGCTTTGTAATAATTCGGCTGTTTAATAATAATGTAACGCGTCACGTTGCAGCTTTTCTTCAGTGTCAGCACGTTTCTACATCTACCCAGCAAACACAGAATACACCGAGTACGCAATTTGATAGCAAATCACGCATTTGGTGTATTCTGTGTTTGCTGGGTATCTGCGTCTTCCTTCCTCTCGCGCCACGGGAAAAAATATCCTTATTAAAGATAAAAACTAAAGAAAAAAAAAACAGGCTACATTTTCATCATCCGACGTACAAGATTTATTTTTGAACATTGTTTTAGTCGAGTATATTTAAAAATATCTAAGCATATTTCAACCGCTTTATGAGCCTTTATAAAATATTGGATTTAATTGATTTCTACATTGGTTTCAGAGCCAAAATCAGTGCAGGATTCGAATAAGCATTTTACATAAATCTGATTGGTTGAAAAGCTTTACAAGATTTTATTTGTTTACTGAAACTGAGTTTATTGATTCGCGTGATATATTTATAATTTACTCGAAAGAGTTTCACAAGAAATTATACGTATAAGTCCAATTCCGGTTTTATATCGAATTGTGTTGTTATATGAAGCTACAGTGGAATAGTTATATACAAATTACTCTATTTGATTCCTGCCTTTAGTTCCTCATTGCATCTAACAATATAAAGTATCTTAAGTTAAATAAATTAATCATATTAAAGAATCATAAGTCATAAATTTTTTTGAAGAGTATAACTTAATTATAAAGTATAATGTATTTCGAAACGTATTAATAGTATTGAAAATTCATAATTTACATGTATCCTATAGATTTTCAGTACTGTTAGTACATTTCGGAATACAGATGATATGAATGTATATCTTCCTTTCTCGCAGAATTTTCCAGAACTGTCCAGTTAGCCAAATGGCTCTGATTAGAGGGATTCTAACTCATAAGAGGTTTGTTCGCGTTGCATGCCCCACCGCATGCTCCTAATCCTAATCACTCCAACGCACTCCAAAAACTCATCTGCTCCAATCGCCACCTTTTATCCGTGATCCAAGTGCTCTTGGTGTTTATTGGAGTATGCGACGCGAACAAACCTAAAATAAGTGGAAAAGGCACGCACCAAAGAAAGAGCCAATAGGATGTGTGATAACATGTATACGTGGCTCTTTCTTATTGTTAGTATACATTCTCTCTTGTACATACATGGCATGTACATGTGTGCTGCACGTGATCGTCGCGATCCGTTCCTTCTACTTGCTACCGCATGCTACTGAGGACGGTTTCCGCTGCCTCTCCATATATCTTGCAGGTGAGTTGGAGCTCGAATCTGACATTTTAGCAGTGGCCACGTTTATTTGATCACTCACATTAATTGTTTCTCGCACATCTTGACGTTATATTTGCAGTAGCTTGGAAACTTGATTAGCTAAAGCTAAAGGGAAGAGGAAAGAAATCAGTTTTGCTACATCTGTACACGCATTAGTCTAATAATATCATCTGGACGGTGTTCGCGTATAATTAAAGCATGTCATTAAAGCAGCGTTTGAAGAAAAGATTATGTTTAACTGATCATTCATCGGAAGATTCATCGGAAGATTCAATGGAAGATTCAACGAAAGATTCAATGGAAGATTCAACGGAAGAGCAATACATCGAAAGAAAAATACATAAAATGGGAGAGGAGCAAGTAAATTCTAACATCTTTTCTCAACTTTGCTGACTACGTGTTATTAGAACGTTAGAAAGCACATAAGATTTTGTACAAACAAATCAATACATTAATGATATTTCCTAAAGCGACAGTTCCATACATTCTACATAACAAAGAAAATTTATAAACATTTATATCAAGTCTATTTTCTACTAGCACGTGTAATTTAAATGCAATTAAAAAATTTGATGTAAAAAAAACTCTACATCAGCCGAATCCATTACGTTTATCAGAATTTAAGATATAATTTATATTTATATATTTATAATTATTAATTTATATTTATTAATATTTATAAGTTTATATTTATAAGTTAATATTTATTTGTAATATAAAAAATACTTAAAAAGTTGGACTTATATACATACCTATATACGTCAAAGTGCGCATGGGGTATATAAAGTTATAAATATAACTGTCTTAAATTTAATATTATAGGTTTCATAGATTGTGTAAGACTTATAATTAGGCAAGAAAGTTGACTAATTATCTTGATGACGTAAAATTATAATACAACTTTTTTATTTAATAAATCGATTGTCATCAACGAAACTAGCGGTGTTTAAGTTTTTTTCTACAATTTAGCTATTTATTCAACTTTTTTTTATTGTCTAGTAAAAATGTTATTTTTATTTAAAAAAGACAATTAAATATAGGATGTCTCAATAATTTCTATGTACTTTTAGTGAAATCGGATTTCAAATGGCTCTTATCTATATATATAAATATATGTTATTACATGTTAGAAAATTTGTTTGAAATTCAATCCCTTTTAATAAAAAGCATAGAAACTTTTAGAACATTTTGTTGTTTGTTCTTTTTTCATCATTTATAATTAAGTAAGTTAATTATTTTCAGATTTCTTCGTGTACCAAGAGCTATTCTCGAACAAATCTTGAATCTACTATATTTGATCATACATGGACAATTGAACAGTATAAGAATTTTTCGACGATCAAACATATGATTCCGTCGATTCCAGAAATAGGTCAATGCGCGATTCTAATGAATATTTTACGTGATGATAGTTCATCGATTAAGGCAATAAAATTAAATATACTTACTGATAACTCATTTAATGGTTCATGTACCACTGTTATAATGCGATTGTCTGGAGAAATTGTATCATCAAAATCCATTTCAGGTCATATATCGAATATGACATTGTTAACTGAGTTCTTGACACAGAACTGTAGGCTTGATCTTGGAAATACTCTTGTAGTAAATTGCCGGTTTGAAATTTTTTGTAATCTGATAAATAATACTATATGTATGAATTTACTGCCATGGTCAACAGAATTTTCAAGAAATATGGAATATTTTGAAGACTCGAGCTTTGATAAGCTAGCGTATAAAGATGAGGAATCAATCAAATTTATAGTGGAAAGAAAACCATATGTTATACCAAAAAAATCGTTGTGCGCCATCAACAGTAGTTACTTTAAGAATATCTGCCTTACACATGATGAAAAGGAGAAAGATATGACAAGTGAATTAGTAACGCATAATGAGGTAGAATCTTTTAAACAGATTTTATTATATATTACAACTGGCTCAATAGAACAACGTTGTTATAACACGCTTAAAGATTTATTAACAGCAGCTGACAAGTATGATGTACCAAGTTTAAAATTAAAGTGTGAACATTATTTTCTACACTTTATTACTATTAACAATGCTATAGAACTTCTACAATTTGCGCTTTCGTCTAATACAAAATTTTTAGGAAGACTTTTGGCAAATTATATTAAATTTTACCTAAAACAGATTAAGAATACTAAAGAATTTCGAGATCTACCACAAGAAAATTTAAATAAGTTAATGGAATTGATTGAGGGAAGTAAATTACCTGAAGGCAGTACCCAACATTCTTTGTTACCGTTTAAGGCAGATAAGGAACTTACATTTGCTAATATTGGAGTGTAATATTGCATGTAATATTGCAGTCCTAAATTCATAAAATATGATAAAGAAATTTTTCTTATTTAATTAGTATATTTTTTCTTTGCTACATGTATTCTAGCTTTTAATTTTTATACCGAGTGTTTCTGAAAGAACGTCCATTAATTACATAGCGCTATTTTTTGTCAAAAATTGAGTCGAAGAAATCTGAACCATTTTTTTTCTATAATGCATAATTCTAATGCATAATTTATACAGCAGTAATTATTGACTAAAGTCAATTCAATTAGCACCATCCTTTAACCGAGCGTACTCTCACTGACGTACTGATTCAGAATTTTTCAACTCAATTCTCATAAGAAATAGCGGTATGTAATTATTGTATTGGGCATTCTTTAAGAAACACTATGTGAGAATTTATATTCAAATAAGTACTAATACAAATTAAAAAAAATTCTTGATTTGAGTTTAATTGTACGAATAAAAATATTATTGATTACACTTAACGTAGTTTAGTTATAAGTTTTCTCAAGTCTACAGGCTGATTTAAAACAAAAGGAAATAAGAATTCTTACAAACCTATGTTACCTGTAAATATTTCATTTATTTTTATCAGTACTATGTCTTATTAAAAATTTCGTTCTGTAGATTATTCTGCGTACATACACATTTTAGCGTATCGGAGTGTTTAGCAACTACCTTTTTCAACGAAGTATTAATTTTTCTAAAGCTTGATTTTTGTTTTTCAATGTTTATTTGCGTTTTCGATATTGTCATTAATTCGCGTTCAATAAAATGTGATTTATTTGAAACAACTAAGTTCATAATTATTTCTTAATATATGTATAATAGATGAAAAAATAAATAAACTTGTATTTTATTAATTTTTTTAAATAGTTTATTTATCTTTATTTCTAATTCAGAAACGTATGTGATGTTGAGCGAATTACATCACAGATGCTCGATTTAATAGAAATATACAATTCGATCACCTGGATTCGAGATGAAAGAAAATGCTTCACAAAAATTTATAAATCGGCTAATTTGAGTTAAATTTAATAACATCTCGAAATGTAAACATTTCGTTGTATGTAAACATTTTGAAATAATAAGTTATTAAATTTATTCTTAAAAAAAATAAAAATAAGACATAGCTTTTTTTATTGATTTTGTATCTCTTGTTAATCTAGTCTCTGTGCTTCATTCGATATGAAACTATATTGTCGTTTTAGGAGAAGGTAATTCGAAAGTAAAAAATAAGAATTAAATAATTAAATAATATCATAATAATTATTACGATAAAAAAGCGCAAAATTTTAAAAAAATGTTTTTGTATTTTTAATTTAATCTCACGATCAGCGAAAATAGTCGTGAGTTATAAAAGTTCATCGTTTAGATCTAGTATCTGATTATTCAGCTCCTTTCGGCAACTGCAAATTTTATACGAAATATTTTACCAGAAGAAATATTGAATAATAAATGGGTTAATTATTTTCAGATTTCTCGAATAAAAATAAAAATATTCGAGATTACGATAGCTTAAGGATAGCGATAGATTCATAGCAGGCGTTGCGATATTATATCGATTTTCTTTTCAACGTTTATCATAACGTAACCTGAACTGTTCTCGGGGCTTCTTCGGCAATTGATGATTTAAGCGCGTGTTGATTTCAAACGTAATCAAGACGGGACCAAACGTAAGCTGCTATGTCGCTGCAGTGTTCGCGACCTTAGTCATAACAAACCGAAATTTGCCAGTGAATAATTAACAGTAAAGAGTTTTTAATCGAACATACTTTGACCAAAACCATGCAATGATCGTATTTTCACAATAAAAAAAAATTATAGTCAGTAGGGTCAATTTAAAAAGTCTTTACTATTAGTCATAACGATTCCGAGAAGCGAATATATTTCGCTGTTGCCAAGGGTTCAAAGTTTCTGGTATATTTTTTGTTCATTTCGAGTATAAAAAATTGCGGGACTTTCTTACGTCGGTCAATCATCAGTCAATTAATTGTCGTCAGTCATTACCTACTTTTGGTTGCGAACAGTCTAAATTACAGTAAACGAAAATGTAACAATGTAACTCTAAACGAATTTGATCCGGGACATGCACTCGCCGTTTGGTCTACCTCTAAATTCTAAACTTCGTGTAAATTTATTTTCTTTTTTCCTTCTTGTATATTTCGGCTGTTTAGTAAAGTGACGCGTCACGCTTGTATCTTTGCATCAGTGTCAGTAGTATATGTTTCCTACATAACACCTATATAACTCCAGCAGTCCAGCTTCCTTTCTTACGCGTCACGCGAACAGATATCCCTACTAAAGATAAAAATAAAGAGAAAAGGAACAGGTTGCATTTTCATTTTCATCATTCGTCGTACGACAAAATTTATTATCGAACATGGTTTCAGTCAAGTATATTTAAATATACCTGAACATATTTTGTGCTCCATGGAGCCTTTATAAAGCAGTGAATTAATTTTTACATAGTTTTTAGAGCCAAATTAGTGCAGGATTCAATTAGGCATTTTACATAAATCTGATTGGTAGAAAAGCGTCATAACGTTTTATTTGCTTACTGAAACTGGACAAGGGGACAACCAACCGTTGAATTTTGCTAAATTTTTAATATGTTACAGTACAACCCATTTACTAATATAAAGTACAGGAGTTCTGCCTAATGCGCAATAGTTTATTAATGTTTAAAATTTGTCGTGTGCGTAATTGTTTTAAAATTCTGCAAAATAAAGTTTTATTTATGTACTATAATTATGTATTATAAATAAGAAAAATAGAATTATAGTGACATTGCAAAGTAGTACATCACAATTAACAAAAATACATTACATAACAATTAATTAATCTTCAGTGTCAAAGCTTTCAATTTGAGCACAATCAATATTAATGATATCACATTGTTTATACGGTTTTAGATGCTATCTATCATAGAAACATTTCAAACACATAATTTAACCAAGCGCATTTTATATGAATGCAACTTCTTTGCATAAATATGACTTATCACTGATATCGAAAAAAGTATTTTAAAATCATTAATATAATTCGTATTATATCTCGCATCATCTTGATAGCCGTTGCACTATGCTAGGCGATAGCGATAGCGATAGCAATAATAGGCCTGTTCGTTTTTGCTGCACTTCTCGAACTAGTAAAATATAAGTTATAATAAAAGAAAATATATTTGTTTCAATCTTACTTTTGCATTAGTTCAGAAGTGCAGCGAAAACGAACAGGCCTATTAGCATTAAAATATAATCTAAATACATGGTAGACTCAAAACATTAATTTTTAATAAAATTAACTGGAAACGCGCGTTTTAGAAAAAATCTGAACGTTGATTGGTTAGCTACAAGACAATAGATATAGAATTTTAACTCATCGGAAATTTTTCGCTATCGCTATCGCTATTGCTATCGCCCAGCATTGTGCATCCAGCTTGACGTTATATGACGTTATATATTCGCAGCAGCTATGCCATTATCTGGAAGGTATTGGAATGTCACAGAAGTATACCATTAGAGAAACGCAAGAGTTTAAGTTTGACTGATCAAGATTCAGCGGAAAAGCAAATACGCATAAGCATCAAATATGACATTTACAAATAAGCAAATGCCCAAGGCAAATGAAGTAAGTTCTTAACAATTTTTTTCTCAACTTCGTTAACTACGTGTTATTAGAACGTTAGAAAACACATAAAACATTGATGTATAACGAATTAATTATGACATTTCCTAAAGCGACAATTCCATGCATTCTACGTAGCAAAGAAAATGCATAAATTCATACACGTATATCAAATCTACTTTCTACTAGCATGTATAATTTAAATACAATTAAAATTTATTAATGCAAAGAGTCTACTTCACATGCATATCCATTACTTTTATCAGAATTCAAGGATAGAATCCTGTTTATATGGAATAGATATGAAAAGCATTTTAAGAATTGAATTTATACATATATCAAAATGCATGAGGTGTAACATTATAAATAAAAGTTTATTCTGAACAAGAAAGCAGTTTAGTAATCATTCTTGAAATTTGACGTAAAATAGCTATTTATTTATTCAATTCTTTTTTGTGGTTGCCTAACATAAAATGTTATTTTTATTTAAAAAAAGATATATTAAAATTGTCCCAAAAATTTCTACATATTTTAAGTTAAATCCAATTTCAAGTGATCATCTATTTCCTTATGCACATGTGTATGGACCAATCAATTTTCTTATGCTTACGCATTATGCGTTGTGCAGAAGTGTGTGCACCCCGCTTTAAGGTCAATTCAGACAAACTTGCATAGCGCATAAACATAAGCATAAGAGAATTGATTGGTCCATATGCATGTGCATAAGGAAATAGACCAATCCGTTTCGTTATGAAAATGGTTATGCACCTATGCAAGTTTGTGTAGATATAGCTTTATAAAGGGACTCTAGGATATAGAACGGCTGCGTTTTGCCGAACCTCTGCTAACCCTAGCGCAAAGTAGCAATTGAATATGATTGGTTCTTACTTTTAGATCCAACCAATCACACTTAACCAATAAGTGAATAGCGCACTCCCTAGGCTGCGTTAGAACGCAATCCTAAATGCAGCCCCGGTCATTAAAAGAAAAGAATATATCTTTTGGAGAAACGTTTTGATTGGTTACCTTCCACATACTTCATTTTCGATTTGCTCTTTCCTCGACAACCGTGTGGGATTCAACCCTTAATTATTAAACTTTCCGTCACGTGTTCTCGCAGCTTACACTTCCACGTGCTACTTCTTCCCCTGCTTCGCCATTCTATACAAAAAGAAAAAAGAAAAATTTACATGTTTAGAATTTTACAGAGGTAGACCGAACGGCGAGTGTCCCGGATCGAATTCATTTAAAGTTACATTTAGAGTTATTGTGATTTATACTGTTCGCGACCAAAAGTAGATAATGACTGACGACAATTAATTGACTGATAATTGACCGACGTAAGAAAGTCCCACGATTTTTTATATTCAAAATGAACAAAAAATATACCATCAGAAACTTTGAACCCCTGGCAACAGCAAGCGGAAACGATAGATCTATTGGCTTCTCGGAATCGTTATGACTAACAGTAAAGATTTTTAAATCGTCACTACTGACTCTAATTTTTTTTTTAATTGTGACATGATTGTGATACGATCTTTGTTTTTGGTCAATTAATTGTCAAGACGTTTCCACCATAAATTTTGGCCCTTCTAAATTGATGTAATTTTGATGCTTATATATATAAGAATTATATTTAAATAAATTTATTGCGCAATAAATTAAATTGCGAGTTACTTAAATTAAACGGGTTGACAATTAATTGACAAAAATGGTCGTATTGTCACGACAATTTAAAAAAAAATTATAGTTAGGAAGGTCGATTAAAAAGTCTTTGCTGTTAATTATTCACTGGCAAAGTAAATGTTACTAATTCGATTTGTTATGACTAAGTTTGCGAACACAGCGAGATGGCAGCTTACGTTTGGTCCCGTCTTGATTACGTTTGAAATCAACACGCGTTTAAATGATCGATTGTTGAAGAAGCCCCTAGAACAGCTTCAGTTTCGTTATAATAAGCGTTGAGAAAAAAATCGATAAAATGTCGCAACGCCTGCTATGAATCTATCGCTATTTTTAAGCTATCGCAATCTCGAATATTTTTATTTTTATTCGAGAAATCTGAAAATGATCAACCCATCATTACTAAAAACAGTCAATATTTCTTTCGGTGAAATTTTTTGTATAAAATTTGCAGTTGCCGAAAGGAACTGAATAATCTGATGCTAGATCTAAACGAGGAACTTTTATAACTCACGACCATTTTCGCTGATCGTGAGATTAAATTAAAAATATAAGAATACTTTTTTAAAGTTTTGCACACTTTTATCGTAATAATTATTATGATATTATTTAATTAATTAATTCTTATTCTTTACTTTTGAATTACCTTCTCCTAAAACGATGATATAGTTTCATATCGAATGAGGCACAGAGATTATATTAACAAGAGATAGAAAATCAATCAACAAGAGATAGAAAATCAATCAAAAAAGCTATGTTTTATTTTTATTTTTTCAAAGAATAAATTTAATAACTTATTATTTCAAAATGTTTACATACAACGAAATGTTTACATTTCAAGATAATGAGTTATTAAATTTAACTCAAATTAGCCGATTTATAAATTTTTGTGAAGCATTTTCTTTTATCTCCAGGTGATCGAATTGTATATTTCTATTATTAAATCGAGCATCTGTGTAATATTAATTCGCTCAACATCAAATACGTCTCTGAATTAGAAATAAAGATAAATGAACTGGTAAAAAAATAAATAATAAAATATAAGTTTATTTCTTTTTCATCTACATATATTAAGGAATAATTATGAACTTAATTGTTTCAAATAAATCACATTTTATTAAACTCGAATTAATGACAATATCGAAAACGCAAATAAACATTAAAAAACAAAAATCAAGTTTAAATTTAAGAAAAATTAATATTTTGTTGAAAAAGGTAGTGGCTAAAGACTCCGACGCTATAATGTGTATGTACGCAGAATAATCTACAGAACAAAATTTGTAATAAGACATAGTACTGATAAAAGTAAATGAAATATTTACAGGTAACATAGGTTTGTAAGAATTCTTATTTTTTTTGTTTTAAATCAACCTGTAGACTTAAGAAAACTTATAACTAAACTACATTAAGTTTAATTAATAATAGTTTTATTCGTACATTTAAACTCAAATAAAAAATTATTTTTAATTCTAATGTATTAGAATTCTCATGTATTAGTACTTATTTGAATATAAATTGTCACATAGTGTTTCTTAAAGAATGCCCAATAATTATACATAACGCTATTTCTTATCAAAAATTGAGTTGAAAAATTCTGAATCAGTACGTCAGTGAGCGTACGCTCGGTTAAAGAATGATGCTAATTGAATTGACTTTAGTCAATAATTATTGTCGTATAGGTTATGCATTAGAATTATGCATTATAGAAAAAAAAATGGTTCAGATTTCTTCGACTCAATTTTTGACAAAAAATAGCGCTATGTAATTAATGGGCGCTCTTTCAAAAACACTCTGTATATAAAAGTTAAAAGCTAAAATTATGTAGCAAAGAAAAAATATACTAATTAAATAAGAAAAATATCTTTATCATATTCTATGAATTTAGGACTGCAGTATTACATGCAATATTACACTCCAATATTTGCAAATGTAAGTTCCTTATCTGCCTTAAACGGTAACAAAGGATGATGAGTACTGCCTTCAGGTAATTTACTTTTCTCAATCAATTCCATTATCATATTTAAATTCTCTTGTGGTAGATCTCGAAATTCTTTAGTATTTCTAATCTCTTTTATGTAAAATTTAATAAAAGTTGCCGAATGTGTTTTTAAATATTTGGCATTAGACAACAACGCAAGCTCTATAAGTTCCACAGCATTTTTAATCGTAATATAGCGTAGCAAATAATGTTCACACTTTAATTTTAAAGTCTGTACATCGTATTTATCAGCTGCTGTTAACAACTTTTTAAGCATCCCATAATTACTCTGATCAATGGAGTCAGTTGTAATATATAATAAAACCTGTTTAAAAGATTCTATCTCATTATCCGTTACTAATTCATTTGTCATATCTTTTTCTTTTTCTTTATGTGTATGGCACATATACTTAAAATAACTACTGTTGGTGTCGCACAACAATTTTTTTGATACAACATACTGTTCTTCACCTATTATAAATTTGATTGATTTCTTATTAAATAACTGGAAATCAAAAGTTGAGTTTTCAGAAAGTTTTATCTCTTTAAATACCGTTGGGGGTGGTTTGAATTGTAAATTCATGTGTATAGTATTACTTATCAGTTGATGAAAACGTTCAATCTTGCAATGTATTATAAACGCCTCTGTAGAAATGCACGAATAGTCGGAAACTTCAATTAACAATGCCATATCCGATATACGACACGTAATCGATCTTGACGCTAAGACTGTTTCAGGTGGATGCGTTATAGTAGTAGTACATGAACCGCTAAATGCTGTATTAGTACGTATTGAAATTTGTATTGCACATAGCAAATATTGACGTGAAATATTCATTTGAATCTTGTATCGGTTGTTTTCTCCAAATGGTGGAGAATTTAATGTATCTACGATTGCAGAGAGACGTCCAAATTGATCAATTTTCCATGTATAGTCAGACGTAGTCACTTCAAATCGTGTTTGAGAATGGCTCTTGGTATACGAAGGTAAAAATGGTGAAGATACTGTCTGCTTTTTTTTCGGGACAATCTCATTGTCAGTATTCTCATTTAGACCTCGACCACATCTGGAAATAATTAACTTATTATAAATGATGAAATGTGATCAACATCAAAATATCCTGAACGTCGCTATGCTTTTTATAATAAAATAGATTAAATTTCAAACAAATATTACTTCAAATCGTGCTTTCTAATAGCTCCGGTAAACGAAGATAAATATGGTGAAGATACTTTCTGTTCCATTTTCGTCTCAGTATAGGTATTTTTATCTTCTTCAGATCTCCACAACTGGAAATAATTAACTTACTTATGAATAATGAAAATGATCAACATCAAAATGTCCTGAGAAAGTCTCTATACTTTTTATAATAAAATAGATTAAATTTCAAACAAATATTTTAACATGTAATAACGCTTATACATCATGTATATAGATGTATAAATAAGAGTCACTTGAAATTAGATTTAACTTGAAATACGTAGAAATTTTTGGGACTTTAATATATCTTTCTTTAAATAAAAATAACATTTTTTATGTTAGACAACCACAAAAAAAAGAATTGAATAAGTAAATAGCCATTTTACGTCAAATTTCAAGAATGATTACTAAACTGCTTTCTTGCTTAAGTCTTACACGATCTATAATTCCCGTTAATTTAAGAATAAATTTTTATGTATAATTTTACACTTCATGCATTTTGATGTATACATATATATGTATAAGTTTAATTCTTAAAATGCTTTTCATATTACATATAAATATAGGATTCTATCTTAAATTCTGATAAAAGTAATGGATACATGTGAAGTAGACTCTTTGAATTAATAATTTTTAATTGTATTGAAATTACACATGCTAGTAGAAAGTGGATTTGATACGTGTATGAATTTATGCATTTTCTTTGCTATGTAGAATGCATGGAATTGTCGCTTTAGGAAATGTCATAATTAATTTGTTATATATATCAATGTTTTATGTGTTTCCTAACGTTCTAATAACACGTAGTCAACGAGTTGAAAAAAACTGTTAAGAACTTACTTGATTTGCCTCGTTAAATAATGGCCTTACTTGATTTGCCTCGCCAAATAATGGCATTTGCTTATTCGTATTAAATGCCATATTTGCTTATGCGTATTTGCTTTTCCGCTGAATCTTGATCAGTCACACTTAAGATCTTGCGTTTTTCTAAGGATATCCTTCGGTAATATTCCAACACCGTCCAGATAATGGCATTTATTAGACTAACGCGTGTATGTAGTACAAACGTGGCAACTGATTTCGTTTATTTCCTTTTGTCAAATCAAGTTTTTAGGCTGCTGCGAATGTAACATCGAGATAGAGGACTTCCGTTTCCGGTGGGCTAGGCGTGAGAAAGCGATTTTTGTAGTGCGAAAGCGAAGTGTGATTGTGAGAAGTGGAGTGAGGGAGAGAGAGTGGCTTGCGGGGAGGGGAGAGAGAGAGAGAGAGTGGAAGGAAGAGTGTGTGAGTGGAGGAACCATAGACAGAGGGGAGATAGAGGTAGGAAAGGTGGAGTAGTATTCGAAGATTGAAGTAGTTAATTTGGACGCAATCATCCGAGGATTAACTGACTGATTCGGGAATGATGCGATTACGGGGCGCATCGTTATACATTGTAATTTTGTTTTTCGTACCTTATAATTAATTTTTTGCTTTTATATGACATAACTCTTTATAGAACGGTTATAGAACTATAGATCTCGCAAAATCTGATAAGATATAGCGGCGGAACTCGTGTAGGACAAAGTGAGACACTATTATAGGTTCATGCAGCGTCTCACTTTGTCCTACACGAGTTCCGCCGCTATATCTTATCAGATTTTGCGAGATCATAGTTCTATAACCGTTCTATAAAAAGTTATATAAAACCAAAAAATTAATTATAAGGTACTAAAAACAAAATTACAGTGTATAACGATGCGTCCCGTAATCGCATTATTCCCGGCGAATATCAGCCGGATGCCGCCCGGCCGAACATCCGCCCGGGCGAGGAAAGGCACGGTGTGCCATATTTTTAATCTAATACAAAACCGCGTCGTATAAGTTCACGCGAAGGACTTATATATACCGCGGCAATCGACTCGGAGCGCCGAGCGATGCCGAGACCGACCAAAGACCGCCGAACACAATCGCGGCGTCGCGTCGAGACAATTCGCAGTAGCTTGGAAACTTGATTTGATAAAAGGAAATAAAGGAAATCAGTTGTCACGTTTGTACTACATACACGCGTTAGTCTAATAAATGCCATTATCTGGACGGTGTTGGAATATTACCGAAGGATATCCTTAGAAAAACGCAAGATCTTAAGTGTGACTGATCAAGATTCAGCGGAAAAGCAAATACGCATAAGCAAATATGGCATTTAATACAAATAAGCAAATGCCATTATTTGGCGAGGCAAATCAAGTAAGGCCATTATTTAACGAGGCAAATCAAGTAAGTTCTTAACAGTTTTTTTCAACGTTGCCTACGCTTTGTTGACTACGTGTTATTAGAACGTTAGGAAACACATAAAACATTGCAATTGATATATAACGAATTAATTATGACATTTCCTAAAGCGACAATTCCATGCATTCTACATAGCAAAGAAAATGCATAAATTCAAACACGTATCAAATCCACTTTCTACTAGCATGTGTAATTTGAACACAATTAAAAATGATTAATGCAAAGAGTCTACACTTCACATGCATCTATTACTTTTATCAGAATTCAAGGATATAATCCTGTTTATATGTAATAGACATGAAAAGCATTTTAAGAATTGAACTTATACATATATGTATTATGTATATCAAAATGCATGAAATGTAAAATTATAAATAACAGTTTATTCTTAAATTAACGGGAATTATAGATCGTGTAAGACTTAAACCAAGGCTGGGTTCCACTTATCGCTCACAACGCTCGCGAGCATCATTTCGTCGTTGTTTAACATTTGACAAACAATAAGGATGAAATGATTCCACGAGCGTTGCGAGCGATAAGTGGAACGCACCCCTAGAAAGCAGTTTAGTAATCATTCTTGAAATTTGACGTAAAATGGCTACTTTAATATTTATTCAATTCTTTTTTGTGGTTGTCTAATATAAAATGTTATTTTTATTTAAAGAAAGATATATTAAAGTTGTCCCAAAGATTTCTACGTATTTTAAGTTAAACCCCCCAACATAATTAATATAACATACTTATATATTTGAAAATATATGAAAAAGTAGTTTATTTTTAAATAATTTATTATAATTAAATGCAAATTGTAGTACAAATTTTTTTCTCAGAGAATGTGCGTGAGAACTCACATTACTTTTTCAACATATTATATATTTGAGTGACTGTGTATATTGGAAGCTTTCCATCAAGCAACACAAGTCGACACAAGTATTGTTTTATCTTTGTTAAGCCTTGTGTTCACGATACTAGAAATCGCTTCGAGATCTCAGACAGAGACAAAATTGATTAATCACTGCATTTAAACAATTCTCGGAGCGATTTAATTCTAGCACCGTGGACACAATTAGGGTTTACTTATTGCCAAAACAGAAAGATATAGAACGATATTTGTGTCGACTTGTATCACTTGCTGGAAAGTTCCCATGCATTATATATATATAATATATATATATATATATGTATATATATATATATATATATATATATATATATATCCCTTAAATGCCCCGTGGGATCCAGCGGACCCCAGACCCTTTAGAATGAAATGTTTTCAAATGTTCTTGCCAAAAATGGAGCTCATGCTCCCATTGATGATAGCTGAGTGATTGACCTACCCGTTTGTACACTTAACAGTACTCAGTTTACTTAATTTTTTATACTATGTTGAAATTGAACTTTTATCAATATAAGCATTTTATTCTCTTTTCTAAGCCTAGAACAACATTTAAAAAAATTTTCATAACTAAAGATAAAAAAATCAATGAGTAAGGAGACATTTTTCATGCTGGGGTCTTTTAGACCCCTTATGTCATTTACGAGATTCTTGAGAGGTGTGGCATTTAAGGGATATATGTGTGTGTGTGTGTGTGTGTGTGTGCGTATGTGTGTATAATATAACACTTATAGAGTCCTTCGTAATCAGAATCTGGCTATACGGTAGCAACTTTTTATTGATTCGCCATTTCTTAGCAAAAGCAAGAGAAACAGAAAGAGAAAGAGATAGAAAAGAGACAAAGAAAAAGATATAAAAAAAGAGAAAATGATAGTGAATGTATATCCCTCTCTCTCGTAAAATTTGGTCAGGACTGCAAGTTGGCCAGACAGATTAAACGGACTCTAATATAACACTATATAATTTTTTGATATATAAGGTAAATGTACCAATGCAGGGACACTTAAAATTTATGTCTAGACATCTTTATTATTTTAGTTTTTAAATAAATATAACGCGAATTAAAATCAAAGATATGTAAAAATATAATACAAGAAAAATATTCTTATCTCTGATTCTTTGATTTTAATTCCCGTTATAACTTATTTAAGGAGTAAAATGATAAAAATGTCCAGATATATAGATAATACGTGCACATTGGTACATTTATTACCTTAGTATATACTATAATTTTCAACTTATATATTATATAATAATTTCAATCAAGTGCCAAATAATCTCCTCGCAGAAATTAAAAACACCCGTTTATAAATGCTTCCAGATAGGAGATAGATACTTCCAGAGGGATTCACTTTTTTCACAGAACAATTTGTGAAAGTGGTCGAACAAATTAGGTTTTCGAAAATTAATATAAAAATCCTGAAAGTCAAAATATTATCATGTAATGATTCTATGACGAGTCATTGTACAGTCATTTTGGAGTCATAATAGTTCAGTGATCAAACTTTGACTTGTTTCTGTCATTTTGACGTCACAATGACATTATCTTGATTTTTTGTTCTTCTTGAGTCCAATTTCAAGTGACTTTTATCTATACATCTATACATGATGTATAAGCGTTATTACATGTTAAAATATTTGTTTAAAATTTAATCTATTTTATTATAAAAAGCATAGCGACTTTTCCAGGATATTTTGATGTTGATCACATTGCCATCATTTATAATAAGTAAGTTAATTATTTTCAGATATGGAACCCGAATTTCACCCCGAGGTCTGAAGGAATGAAACATGAGAATAGCTATACTGACAATGAGATTGTCTCGAAAAAGGAGCAGACAGTATCTTCATCATTTTTACCTTCGTATACCAAGAGCTATTCTCAAACACGATTGGAAGTTACTACGTCTGACTATACATGGAAAATTGATCAATTTGGGCGTCTCGCTGCAATCGTAGATACATTAAATTCTCCACCATTTGGAGAAAACAACCAATACAAGATTCAAATAAATATTTTACGTAAAGATTTCCTATGTGCAATACGAATCTTAATACGTATTGGTACAGCATTTACCGGATTATGTACTACTACACTATAATGCATCCGCCTGAAACAGTCTTAGCGTCAAGATCGATTTCGTGTCGTATATCGGATATGACATTGTTAATTGATGTCTTGGATGATTCGTACATATCTACAGAGGCGTTTATAATACATTGCAAGATTGAACATTTTCATCAACTGATAAGTAACACTATACACATGAATTTACAACCATCCACAACGGTATTTAAAGAGGTGAAATCTTTTGAAGGTTCAACTCTTGAATTCATATCTAAGAATAAAAAATCAATTAAATTTATAGTAGGGGAAGAACAGTATGTTATATCAAAAAAATTGTTGTGCGACACCAACAGTAACTACTTTAAAATTATCTGTCTTATACATGATGGAAAGAAAAAAGATATGATAAATGAATTAGCAACGGATAATGAGTTACAAACTTTTAAACAGATTTTAGTATTTATTTTAACTGGCTCAGTAGAACAATGTGATTATGAGATGCTTAAAAAGTTGTTAACAGCAGCTGATAAATACGATGTACCGACTTTAAAATTAACGTGTGAACATTATTTGCTACGCTATATTACGATTAAAAATGCTGTGGAACTTATACAGCTTGCGTTGTTGTCTAAAGCCAAATTTTTAGAAACACATTCGACAACTTTTATTAAATTTCACATAAAAGAAATTACAAATACTAAAGAATTTAAAAGCTTGTCGCAAGAAAATTTAAATAAGGTATTGGAATTTATTGAGAAACTTGAAACGCTTGAAAGCAGCACAATTCAATCCTTTTCGTCGCCACCTAAGACACATAAGAAATCTAATTATAATTATTAACTTTTATATATGTATAAGAATTTATATGCACATAATATGGATTAATATGGATTATTAATATGGATTAAAAATAATTCCTTTTTTGAGTTTTGATGTACGAAAGAAATTATTATTATTAATTGTACTTAACATAGTTTAGTTATAATTTTCTCAAATTTACAGATTGACCTAAAACAAAAAGAAATAAGAATCTTTATAAGCCTACGTTATCTATAAACGTTTTACTTATTTTTATCAGTACTGTATCTTATTAAAAATTTTCAATCGTTTTTTTCTTTAGATCATCTTGTGTACATATTACAGTGTCAGAATCTTTAACAAATCTTAGCTACCCTTCTCAACGAGCAAATTATTTTTCATAAATTTAAACTTGATTTTTGTCCTTTAATATTTATCGTAATTATAATTAAATACAAAGTTTACATGTGTATTTTTTAGTGGTTACAAAGAATTACAGAGGTAACAGTACAAAATAAAAATATTTTATTAAAATACATAAATTTTTCTTGTAAAAAAACTTGGCGCTGCTAGACCTCGAAATTTTAAATAAATAAGGACAACAATAAATAAAAATAATTCAGAGAAGAATGCGATAAGAGTAATATTAAATGATTATCAGCGTGGATGTGCGAGTGAGTGATATGGGTGTGCGTGACGACGCGGACGGCGGATAATGCGGCTTATAATTAAGTAGAGGATAAGTTTATTAATTTATTTAAAATTTCGAGGTCTAGCAGCGCCAAGTTTTTTTACAAGAAAAATTTATGTATTTTAATAAAATATTTTTATTTTGTACTGTTACCTCTGTAATTCTTTGTAACCACTAAAAAATACACATGTAAACTTTGTATTTAAATATCTTGTATTCCCTTGTTAAATTTAAACACATTTTAAAGATTTTTCAAAGTAATGCAACAATTATTTTTTGAGGCAATATATATGTTCTCTCTGTAATTGGCGCTGTAATTTAAAGGAATATCATTTCTTTTTTGTAATTGTAATAGATCACTTGAAGCGCGACTCTTCTTTTTGATAAGGTAACATAATTTTGTGATGTGTCTTGATAGATCACTTAGGTTATAATTTTTCGGAAATAAAGATACTACTGCTTAGATTTTTTCGAGATTTTTCGAGATATAAAGATTACGTCTACCACTTGTTACTTAAATTTTTTCGAGGTATAATACTACCACTTTCTTTTTTTTTCGACGTAACAACATATAGGTACACTACTATGCGTGAACTTGGCGCCTTTTTTTACCTTTTTTTTAAAAAAAGGTAATTTTGTACGGATATCACGCCTTTTTGTAGTATTACGCATTTTATAAACAGTATGTACAGGGTAAAGCTATTTGGCGGTATAATACTACCACTTTGTTTTTTTCGAGGTAACAACATAACAGGGTAACAACATAATACATATACACTACTATGCGTGTACTTGGCGCCTTTTTTTACCTTTTTTTTTAAAAGGTAATTTTGTACGGATATCGCGCCTTTTTGTAGTGTTACGCATCTTAATCTTATAAACAATATATCTTGTAATCTTATAAACAGTATATACAAGGTATGAAGCTAAAAGTGTTACAGACTATTATTTCTAAAGAAAACAACAATTTAATATTTTGCTTAGTTTTTTAAAAATAATAATCTGTAACCCTTTCAGCTGTACACCTTGTATATATTTTTCAATTTCAACATAAAACATAATCGCAATATAGCATGATTAATGTTAATAAGTCGTTAACTGTAAAATTCTTTATTTATTTTTATTTGCGTGTCTTACTGAATGTTGTTCGCAACTGTATATGTACCGATATCTTCAGGTATCGATATTTTTGATAATTACAGATGGACACCTGTAACACGTGTCTGAAATTTACCCGATTTGTTTATTCTTTTATTCCCTTCAACTAATCGCAAATTAATTCTATTTGATAAAAGCAATTTTGTTAAATTTCTCATACATAACGCATCGTTTATAATTTTCTATTATAAATATTAAATAGCACGATATATATATATTCGTACTCACATCCTCCAAAATTATTTCGAGAATTCGAGCGAATGTCACAACTAGATAAAATTATCTTTCATATTTTGACAGTTGAGTAGGAACATATTTGAGTTGGCGAAAAATGATTCTCTGAAACCGCACGTGTGTGTGTAAATAATTCAGTAGAAAATATATAATCTTCATTTCAAAATACATTTGCACACTAAGTACCAAAAATATATAATATAATAACGTAGTTTTTGCTATTTAATTGATTGAATTTCAGAAAAAAAAAATCTTTAAAAGTATATAACTATGTCAGTCAATAAAGAGACATAGACGCAAATTGAATCATATATATTTAATTGCCTGCTCATTAAATATAAAGTGCAAACACATAGAAATTGTATATTTTTCTATACTTAAATGCAATAGGAAGAAATAATTAAACAAGTATCCTTGCATAGGAATATTGTGCATAATTTTTACAAAACAGAGATTCGCGCAATTAAGATATATAATAAAATTAATAACGATTCTATAAATCTTAGTTATATATGGCACGCCGTTTTGCTATTTATTAATAAGATTTTTTAATCTAAAATAAAAATTCAGTAATTGATTTAAACTGAAGTAGATAGTTTTTCGGAACCATTTTTATTATGTCATAACATAATAAAAATGAATTAAAATTATGTATTCACGTAAAAATAATTCAAAATAAAAATTTTATGAATAAATAGCAAAACGGCGTGCCATACATAGAGAAAGGTACAGTTTATATGTCGAATTACTTTTATGTCAAGACATAATTTTAATTCATTTTTATTATGTCATGAGATATAATAATATTAATGTATTTTTATTATGTCGTAACATAATAATAATTGCAGAAATTTAAATTATGTAAGCTATCATAGTAATTCAGTAAATTAAAATTATGCTGCAACATAATAAAAATTCACGAATTAAAATTATGTCATGGTTAATAGAATTTCAGTGAATAAAAATTATGCCATGACATAATGAAAATTGAAAATTAGAATTACGTGCTACTATCATTTCAATCCTAGATTTCATATAAAATTTTAATTTGAAAGAAATTTTTATTATGTCAAGACATAATATTTATTCGGAATTCCCATTATGTACATAATTTTAATTCTCGAATTTTTATTATGTACATAATTTTAATTCTTGAATTTTTATTATGTACATAATTTTAATTCTTGAATTTCCATTATGTACATAATTTTAATTCCTGAATTTTTATTATGTACATAATTTTAATCCTTGAATTTCCATTATGTACATAATTTTAATTCCTGAATTTTTATTATGTACATAATTTTAATTCTTGAATTTCCATTATGTACATAATTTTAATTCCTGAATTTTTATTATGTACATAATTTTAATTCTTGAATTTCCATTATGTACATAATTTTAATTCCTGAATTTTTATTATGTACATAATTTTAATTCCTGAATTGCCATTATGTACATAATTTTAATTCTTGAATTGCCATTATGTACATAATTTTAATTCTTGAATTGCCATTATGTACATAATTTTAATTCCTGAATTTTTATTATGTACATAATTTTAATTCTTGAATTTCCATTATGTACATAATAGAAATTCAAGAATTAAAATTATGTACATAATTTTAATTCCTGAATTTTTATTATGTCTAGACATAATAAAAATTCATCCAATTTTTATTATGTCTAGACATAATTTTAATTCTGCCGCTAGGGAATTTTTAAGTCGATTCTTATGAATCAAGCTTGAATTCGATGTCCACGTGTCTCAGGTTGCCGATGACGAGGTCCAGATAGTGCGCTTCATAGTTTTCGGTGTCTACGTGTATTAATACCTTGAATTCGATGTCCACGTGTCCCAGGTTGCCGATGACGGGGTCCAGATAGTGCGCTCCATAGTTTTCGATGTGTGTGTGTGTGTGTGTGTGTGTGTGTGTGTGTGTGTGTGTGTGTGTGTGTGTGTGTGTGTTCAGGTGTAATAATACGTTGAATTCGATGTCTAGGTGTCCTACGTTGCCGATGACGAGGTCCAGATAGTGCGCTTCATAGTTTTCGGTGTCTACGTGTATTAATACCTT
>NW_027270450.1:0-6494 GCF_030848805.1 Temnothorax longispinosus | reverse complement strand
TATATATATATATATATATATATATATATATAGATTGTTAAAAATATATAAAAAATTTAATATTTGTATAATTATAAAAATTTACAATATATTTAATTATATACTCTTATGTTATTAACACAAAAAATACAACTTATTTTGCTCCTCTTTAGCTGGTTTGTCTTTTCTATTCCTTTTTGTTTTTTTTTTCACGATCAATCTGTGTACAAGCATGCCAACGACAACAGCAGATGCTCCAAGCAGAGTCTATAGTATTCCTTTAGCAATTTTACTTTTATCTTCTTTACTTTACATCCTTTGATGGCTTATCAGGTTCTTTACTTATATCCAGCATTTTAGCATATAGAGACTTTTCTTTCTCATTCTGTTTTGACATTTTTTTCTTTTAAACTCGCCAATTCTAACTTTATCGACCACGATTCTGGATTTATCTTTAGCGCTCCAAGAAAAGTTAGATAAGCCTTTCCATAGTCTCCTTGGATTTTGAATATTTTTCCTGTAAATAACACTATATGTAGAAAGATATATCTTGCAAATTGTCTTTATTTGTTCTCTCTCTCGCGAGCTTACGGATTATTAATATCGAGTCGCCGCAAGCGCTTGGACACTTCGATAAGATTAAAAGCGATCACAGACAGAGGCAGTCCGGTAAACGAAACGCCGCGAACACCTCAATAGATACAGAGGCTAATACTTCTTTTCTTTTTTTTTTTTTAAGGATTTCTAATGATATCCGTACCGCACGTAGGGCGTTCCCGTCCGTCGTTGCGAAACCGTTTCACGACTCGGAGGCTGCAAATGTAGCGAGTCGAGTTTGTAACGCAAGCTCCGTGTCCCGATTCGTTCTAGATGCGCTCCTCTCTACCTAATGTAATACATTACTCGTGTAAAGTATCGCGCAATTGTAATTGTACGTTATAATAAATGTAGTAAATAGAGAATATACCGCGCGCGCGTGATGTAACATTGTAAGAGTAGACCTAAAAGGTAGTAAAATCGTAAAACGTAAATATCGTAGAAAAGTTTCGCGAAAAAGCAAAGGCTCGTTCCAAAACAATAGCGGAAGGCTTATGAAATAGAATAAAAAGAAAAGATGATAAAAAATTTCCTCATACACATTCTCCGTCAAGCTCTGATATTTGTATGATTCTTCGTCCTTATGTTAGTTCGTCTATCGATTCTCTGTCAGTAAGAAAGCATTTATACTTCTAGTAGACTGTCGTGTTATAGTTCTGAAGGCACTGTTCAAAAGTTTATTACATTTCTTGGAATAACGGGTCTCCGCAAAACACCTCTTCGAATGGTGCGACAAGGAGAGTCGTTATAAACATCGACATGACCATTGCACACGCCTCCTTTGGTCTATATCACAAAATTCAAAATAGAGTAGTCTCAACTTGACAACCTGTGCCACAATGCCAATGCCGTATTTGTCGGGTCTGTGATCGGTTAGAAATTATCGTGAGCTAGCAAAAATCGATGGTCAGAATTCAGGCTTATAATACGCAATGGCCGGTGCAATTCCATTAATTGTCATATCAATATCGTATCATTATATTACATAAACGCTTATTAATTTAGAGGCACATTGCTAAGGGTCTCGGTTTTTTCTTTTCAAGTTGCTCCCTACATTAATAAACTTATGACAATTAGCTAATTACGATTATTCAATACGACAGCGATTTGACATACGATATTGGAAATTGTACAAAGATTCGGAGGATGCAATAGTGTTTGAAAATATTACTTTGTACATATATATCTATATGTATTATATATCTATATGGAAACGGAAAGAAAGGTGACAGGCCTCTCCGACGATTCCCTCGCACCTCCGACACTTCGCGAAACGATTTTGCTGTTGGGCGCCAGACGCGTGAATTCGCGTCCGCGAAATTGCGAAAGAAAACCGAGACGAGACGCGAGACAAAACGTGCGGATGTGCGAGAAATCGGCTAGCTCGGCCTAAAGGCGGAGCGGGGTTAATGAAGGGCAGCGCGATATCCGGCAGGGTGACACCCAATAAATAAGGCTACGAACTCAAGCGATTAACAATTCAAAAATAACATTTATTCTTTAATAATTCGCGGGTGAAATAATACATGCCAATTCGGCTTCAGTCAATGGAACAAATCAAATAATTAATCACGCGAGCGTCAGAAATGAAACAAAAATAATGATAGCGCGGACGCCAGAAATGAACGGAGTATTACGTTATCGTATAGCAAACGCGCAGAATGCGCTGCGATTAGATCAGAGGAATACAGTAGGATGAAACTTATAATTAATATGGAACATCGACAGTAAACACGAAATAATCCCGGAAATAGAAAATCTGGTCTCGCAGGAAAGATCGCGAGAGGATGGTACGTCACGCTCGGAGCGCGTGAACGCCACGTATAGAGTCGCACGAGAATTCTGTCGCTAATTATCTTAGGCCTAACGCCGGTGGAATCGTGGTGTAAGCCGCGGCTCAACGTAATGAGGACCGTACGCAACGCAATAACGCAAAAAATATTCCGGCGCGATTGCCAGGAGACGCGAAATCTTATAACTAACGCGAAAATACGGACTTAATCTAACGCACGTAATAACTAAAGTCAACGCAAGTTATTCTGATCGAATTCGGCACATTGTCTCCCGTGACTTTCGAACGCAAAGAATGATACGCCGAGGTACTCGGCATAGCGCGAAATACTGGAACGAACGCGAGGAAAAATATGCGAAATTACCGCGAGCAATAATAATACGCAATCACGACGGCACTGAGCCGATTGCGAGAATGGAGTAAATCACGCGAATAACGTTTTCCCGCCCGCGCAATCACCGAAACACTCATCCGACCATAACTATCCTGACACGCATAACTTTCTAAGGCAATTAGCCCACCTAAACGGCACATTGACGCGATTGATGTGCCGACGCGGACAACATTCCGACCTACGCAATATTTGGTAATTTGATACGCCGTGAACACCGTGTACGCGAGACGCAACCGCGAGCGCGGACGTTACACGAAAACGGACTCGCATTACCGGATTTCGCCAACAAATGTATCGCGATCTCCAGAGGTTTGTTATCACGTCGTTATCGCGATTCCGCGGCCACGATACCATCCCGAGGCCCTTCGCTCTCGCTGTCGATCGCCATTCGATACTCGGTCTCAAGGAACCGTATGTACGTGTCGCGATTTTACAAACGTAATCCCGGACGAGAGCGCGCACCGGAGGGCGGCGTCGTGGCGTTACATGTCGGTATTAAGTACTTGCAGGCAACCTCACCGATGCGATGCCTCCTCGTAGGGCTCCTCGCCGTCACCTCGTACCAAGGATCGTCGCAGGACGAAATGAATATTCGACTCGGGGCGGTTATCGCGAATCAGAAGGAAACTTTGATAGCGTTCGGACTCGCCGACGGACGACCAGAGAGTGTCTCGCTAAATCCGTTTGATTGCGGAATCGATGTGGCACCCCCTTCCGTATGGGCGCGCCGACCAATCGAGAGCGAGCTTGCAAGCTCGCGCGATATTTTAACGCAGGATCGTCGTAAGGTGGATCCTTCGGGGGCGCGCAACGGTCCCTCGACGGCGTAGCGACTCCTTCAATTTGTCCCTGGGCAGCGGACTGGACTTCGTTCTGGCCGGTGTGCCTCCGGTTTGACCTCGGGGCGGTGGCCACCCACCCCGCGGGCCGGTATTTCGTGGAGGCAGATTGCTGAGGCCGGGTTTTCCCCAGGCGCCTGGGGCCCCGCTATCGGCGGCCTTGTCCATCGCTGCCTCACGCGCCGCACGCCTGTCGCGTTGCTTTCGCCGCCCGGGATCCCAGTGGTTTCCGCTTTCGCCCTCGCCACCCCTCCTCGGTCCTTGGTCCTCCCGGACCCTTCCGTTACGTGTATTCCCTCGAAGATTCGTCGTGGTGGGGTGAGGCGCCGCGCGTATTACAATTGCATAAAAATAAAACAAATAGTCAAAACGCGGAAATGATATAAATTTTTGGCCTCTGGAGATCTCGTCGTCGCCTCTCTGGCTCGTCCCTGGGCGCGAATTTCCGCGCCTTGTGACGGCGGCGGGGCGCTGCCACGAAGCGGCGAGCCGCAACGTCACAGTATGTATATATATATATATATATATATATATACTGTCACGTCTGACGGTATAATCACCGCTATATTCCAGCCGTATAAATTTTTTGATTTCCATCCTAATTGCACAGCACCTGAAAACAATATAAGAATAAATAATCACACCTTAACTTAACTGTCACAACAATCACTCAGCTGATGCGAGCACGCGTTCTTAAAGTAACTGGCACAAGCCTAGAGAACATGGCTGCCTAAAGGCATCCTTTCAAGCTTAAGCCCCATTTTCATGTATCACACTATAAACTTTTGGACAATTGCTTGTTAAAACTCCCCAGAATCACTAAAATTGATCGTAAATGAATATTACAAGCTTTATGAAATCCTTTATGCAATATAAATTCAATTCAACACACGAATAAATACATGTTCCATAAGAATAAACTCAGAAAATTAAAATAAAATATAAATAAATTAATTAAAAGCAGATTATTCATAAGAACATAACCTTTTGTGCCTAAAGAATATTATCACGCTAAAATAATAATTATCTTACTAACATTTCTCAAACATGATTGTTATAAACAATTTAATTATATTATTAACAAACCTAGCTAAAGTGATTACTGGAACTATCACAAAAAGTCAAACAACTTTTAGTTATAAATCATTGTTGGATCTCTCAAAATAAACTAATTAACAATAAAATTTATCATAAAAACATTATTAAATATAATGATTAAAATCACTACAGACACTCAGCAGAGCATGTCAAGTAACCTCACAAAAACCCCCACATTATATCTCTTCTTAATTCCGAGATATAATTGAAAATTGCGGAAATCCATAAAACAGAAATTTTAAACAATTTAAAATAATGCCCTTAATTGTCTGAATACAACAAAGTTATAAATTATTAAAGTTTCACATCCGCCATTTTGAATTTCCTACCCTTTAAAAGACCAAACACAAAGACCAAATCACTTTTACATTAATATTTTAGTCTTTTATACATTTTAAGACCGAAAAATTTCATTTCTGAACGAAAATTTTGACACTTAATTATTATGATAAAAATAGAATCTCTCATACTTCTAAACACCAGTAACGTTAACGCCGATTTTCTATTTAAATTAATTAAATTAATAAACGAGATTGAAAATTGAACATTCACTCCATGAAAGACGAGGATAGTTTAATACCAGTTCATAAAGAGTAAGACAAGGATAGCCATATATATACTTTTAATAAATTAAAATAAAAATAGAAAACGAATAGTTTGAAATGAAAACAATATAAACGCGTATAAGGAATAATCATTAGAACCGTTCAATAGAAAAACATTTACTATATAGTTATTTAATTTTGCAACTTACTTTTATAAACAATCATAAATAAATTATTGACCATGTCAATAAATATTTTTAACTTATACCTCGGATCACGTATAACAATTTTTATATAAGTTTAAACCATGTCACTTTTCTAATAAAAGCTACACGAAAATCTAAAGGAAAAACCACCCGGTATAAGACAAAAGACCCGGAACCTACCCCGTGACAAACATATATATACATGTTTGCAGGTAGTTCCCAGGACAGGGGAATTTAGGTTATAATATCCCATAAACCACAATGGTAAAAAATCCCTTTTTATATACACTGAAAACCTGAACATTTCCCATTGAAAATGATATATAAAGCATAATTTTTAATAAGCTCCTATACCTAATTAATCGAAGAAATATATACCTTTAATTGTGTCCTGACACCCCATAATAGAACTCGTTCCGATATATATAAATTTCACATGTATACATATAATCCGCATTAGCAATCCTGTAAAAACAATAATAATTTTTATTCCTACAATTGTTTATTTATAAAATATTTATACAATAAAAAAAGATATAGGCTCTCTAGATTAATGCAATGTGAATAGGAGAGGCAATTAGAGCCAAGCGCGGTAATCAAAGCGCAAACAATTTGTAAAAATAAATATATATGTATATATTAACGTACGTTTCGACACATTATTCGTGTCCTCTTCAGCGTTAAAAGTTACATATACGAAGATTAACAAAGATAATAAAAAAGAAGTCGTGTACAAGGCGTAGTCAATAGACGAAGCATAAAAGACGCAGTCAAAATTTAAAAAAACAAGGATTGAAATCCTATGGATGTACCGTTGTCGAAATCCCAGATACGCCGGTAAACGCTCGCTCCGCATCCCTCGCATCTTAGAAATAATCTCGCCAGGTTGAAAGACCAGGTGGGTAAGAAAGATTCGAAAGCCCTACCTGTACCATCAAACGGAGTCGCAATGTGGTAGAGGCGTAAATTATTATGTTAAAATCCGATGACTAATAGATTTACTTACAGAGCAATTGCAGACCGGAATATCGCATTGTAACAACT
>NW_027270449.1:0-6516 GCF_030848805.1 Temnothorax longispinosus | reverse complement strand
TACATAATTGATTAAGACTAATTTATATAAAATCGATATAAAAAGCTTTTCTGTTTCGATGATAAAATATTTATTTGTTCTCATGTTATATTACTTGCATATGACTATGAAATATTAAATAATGAAATATTATATATTAAAATATGAAATATTAAAAATAGCATGATATTTCTATTTTAAAACAATTTAAACTTTTATGCAACAATATTCTTTATCTTCAAAATGTAATCTTTACCACAAGTCTGAACGTCTTACCGCCTAGAACGAAATTGATATCGGGCAATTTAGAAATCTGATCGCAGTTCACCTTTAAACGAAGATTAATGTTAGTAATCCATATTAATAATCCGTAATATATCAAACATTTATTAATTTATTTCAATAATTTATTTATGCAACACGTGCATGGAAAGTGCCCCATTACGCACGCTACGCGTGCGTGATAAACCACTTTCCAGGCACTTGCAACATAAAATAGGGAGTGTAAGCCGTGTGTAAAGATGAAAATTCCCGAGTGCGGTTACCGCACTCGCCTTCGGCTCGTGCGTAAACTCCGCACCCGGGAATTTTCATCTTACCTCACTTGTTACACAAATAACTATTAAGGTAGTTGATAACTGCCATTGCAGAAAAATATGATCTATTATTTACTATTCCAACATTTTTAACTATTTTAACACCAATCTCTCTCCAAATAACAGTGATATCCAATGGTGGTCCAGATATCAATGAGGCGCCCGTGTCGACGATAGTTCGACAGCCGTTCGCGCATAAGATGTGATCTCTTATTTGAACCCTACAGTGCGATAGCATTACCAATTAGCTGGCGTATGATCCGTGGTTGACGTACATGTAATTTAGAAAAAACTATACGTACTTATCCAGCGTTTTCCAGGTAATTTTCCAGCGTAGTTTGTAGGTAACATTAACATACGTAAACTCGCCGTCATAATGAGCGCGATCGGAACCACCCAACATCAGTTCACCACACCCATCGCGACTGAGAGATCTCTGTATAGGTCGTATATATTTCACATTGTACATATTACACATATTACATTGCGTGGAAAGACAAGGTACGTAATTTAAAAAATAGTTTTAAATACATGTGGAGCATCCAGAAAGATACATACCGATTTAGATAGAAACTAAAAACGGGTCGGGACATCAATGCGTTGATAAATCATGTTTTGGAAAACAGAAGTCCCAGTTTTGGATAACGAGGAGTAACCCATACCCAGGATGCCGTCGAATTCTTTAACGGTGGAAACTTTTCCCCAATAGTTTACAGCTTCTCCGAATGATTGGAATACAACCTTAAGGCCAGCAACCTACGAAACGTTGATATTATTAATAAAATATTATCACGTGTGTTATTCATCGGAGAATAATAGCAACATGTGCTTTTTAAAAAATTTTCGTAGATTATGACTGTGATTAGAATTGAATATCATTTACTTGACGATGACTTACGATTACGTTATCATTACATAAGTACCCAAACACTCTGCCATCGGCGTAAGAAATATTAAATGTAGCATTTCCTGACAAGTACGTGCTGGAATTTGTATTATATTTATTACTTGACACTGTAAAAAGTAGTAAGTACAATTAAATTAGTATTGAAGAGTCTAAAAATATAAATTTCTCTTTATTAATTTGAATATATAACTAACAGTACTTTAAGGATGTTCTTAGGAGGCACCGTCCTAACTGAAAGTATGCAAGAAATATTAAAAACACCGATATTAATTCTCCAGGAAGGTCCAAAGACAAAAAATGTATATAAATATAGTTACGGCAAATCTAACAGAATGTAAAAGACGTAGATTTAGTGACTGTAAATAACTGTTACTATTATTTTCTTAAAAAAAAAACGGATATTCAAAAATTGATAACTTTTTATCCGAATTCTGAATCGATTTGAAATTTGGCTCCAAACTTTGAAAGGGAACACAGAATATGATATTAAATTTTCATCAACTTCGTAGCATTCTGACAAACTATCCAGAACATCCCTAAATCATCAAATGTATTCATGTTTATATTTGTTGCTTTAAGACGTGAGCTGATTTGTGTCGAAAATTATTTGTATCTTTAAAGTAAATGTGATAAATCATATAAATAAGAAAGTTTATAATTGTGGAACTTATTGTTAGCTATATAATATTTACCTTCTCACTGACTTTAACCTTTGAAATTGTTGCTTTAAAGTTTTTATGATTTTACTTAAAATGTAAATGGAAAAAACACAATTTTACAGCATTATTCTTATCTTACATTTTTACTTGATATCAATCGGATTAGATAAGAAAAAAATTATTAAGATTATCTTAATATTTGAAACAATAATTTTTTTCTTAATACAAATGTATATATAGAAATAATAGAATGTCGGGAAAGTAGCAATGTTATGATATACTTACAGCAAGCAGGTTTGCTAACGTTGCAGTTTTTGGATGGTACCCAGAGTTCTGAGGAACCAGTGTCGAAAAGTACTTTAAACTTTTGCGGTGGAGTTCCAATTTCGATATTACCATAATATTGTATATTGTCATAATTAATCAGAGGTACAGTAGCCAAACAAAGCTGTATCATATTAATGTCCGTTGAAGATTTTTCAACGAAGTATGTTTTGTATAACGGAATTCTTGAAAAAACATATAAAAAAAATTACATTATATTATACGCGTATAAACGCGAATGTCATTTAAAATATCTTTCAAATAAATATAAATTTCGGATAATTTAATTGACCATTTTCAAGCACTTTTTATTTGAAAACTATTAAAGCCACAACATTTTGGTATTAAAAAATAAGTGCTACCTGCATTTATGAATTTACGCATTAGAATGTAATTTAAGTATTTTAAAAGCAAATTTCTCTTTTTATGAAGCTAATCTCATTTAAGATCTTCGAAGGGATCCTCAAAGCATCTCTTATAATTAGTTTGCTCACTTTATTCCGACTTTCAAAATGCGTTTTTCTCACAGATTTAGTACAATTATCGTATTTATTAAATTTCAATAGTAATTATTTATTCACCAGTGTAGAAAAAAATATATAGTCGGGATGTAAGTCAGCCTGACTGGCAGTAATTTATTTATAAACGACGTTTCGACCCTTACTTTGGGTCCTTTTCAAGTTTAGATAATTAACAAAGCTGAAACAACAATTAACAAACTTAAACGCAAGCTCGTAGAATGCACCAAGTAAAATTACGTCATTGTGCATCAAATATATATAATACAATAAATTAAAAACTTACATAAATCATTGTGCGTCAAATTACGTTAAAATTGAGTCATGCGGGTAAAATTCGTTGGAAGAACATGACAATCCCGCTTGAAAGACGAAGGCTGACTGACTAATATATACGTCAAGAGCGATCGCAAACAAATAACATATATAGAAGGTGAAGTTAGAGAGAAAACAAAATACGGTCATAAACTGTCGGTAAATTTTCGGTATCTTTCTGGGAATTGATTGCATCTTCATGCTTTTTTATAAACAACATTTCAGAAATTTCGCGTTTTTTGAGATTCTGTTCCCTATGTAAAATTTTGGCCTCATGCCATTTAAAATCGTGATTAAAGTCTAATCTATGTTTGCTAACGACTGAGTGCTGATTGTGATGCCTGCTAATATCAGAACGATGTTCTTTTACTCTAGTTTCCAAATGCCTTTTGGTTTGGCCAATGTAGCATGCATTGCAATCAGCACACTCCAACTTGTACACAACACCCGTGCATTTATTAATGTTTAGTCTGTCCTTCCCTTTTTTGATTAATGCGTCCATTTTCTTCGGAACCGTGTACAAGGTGCTTAAGCCATAGGTGCCGAAAATTCGACGAAGATTTTCACTAAAGCTTTTTACATAGGGAATGGGTACATAATATTTTAGGTCCAAATTCATATGTCTGTCGTCATCAACAGCGTCATCCCCGTTGTACCAACGTTTATTAATTTCCGTCAGTCTTTTTTGTATATGTTTATTCACGATCGAGTCAGGGAAGCAATTGTTAGACAGGATAGATTTCACTAGGCGGATATTCTCATCATGAAACTGTTTATCGGACAGAAGTATTGCGTGGTCCACTAGGTTTATGATGGTATTGATCTTATATTTTAAAGGATGACTGGAAAAATAATTGATGTAACGGCCTGAAAACGTTGGTTTGCGAAACCAGTTAGTAAATAAAAAATTATTCTGTCTAAATACGGTCGTGTCTAAAAAATTCAAACAGTTATTTTCTTCCAACTCGTACGTGAATTTTTTTAGACGAGGATGATAGCTGTTAAAAGCGAGCACAATATCGTTAAGTTTCGATTTCGGGATACACATGAAGATGTCATCAACATAACGAAAAAATATGTCAATCGGAAAGTCAAAGGATTGAAGGCAACAAGTTTCGAGATCGTCCATGACGATGTCCGCCAAAATCGGAGAGAGAGGGGAGCCCATTGGGCTGCCAAAGATTTGCTCGTAAAATTCATCATTAAAGGAGAAACTGGTGGAATTCAAAATCATCTTGATGGCAAACAAGAATTGCTCCAAGCTCATCTTGGTCTTTCTCGAAATTGCATCCCACCTTTTTTCAATACCCGTTAAAACGAGCTCTGTGGGAATGTTCGTGAACAGCGCAACCACGTCGAGAGATACAAGAATGTGATCCAGAGGGATGTTAAACTCCTTGATGATCTTCACGAACGACCAACTGTCCTTAATATGCGATTTGGTTTAGTGACAGCCTTGTCGGAGGATGTTGTGTAAATATGTGGCGATATTATATAACGGGCTTCCGACAGCAGATACGATTCGTACGGGTAGTTTATGGATTTTGGTTCGTAACCAGGTTGCCATTTATGGATTTTTGGAAGGATCATCCCTAGCAACGTGGCTCTGTTGTCACGCATTCGTACAATTTAAGGATCGTATAACGTTCACGACATTCCCACAGAGCTCGTTTTAACGGGTATTGAAAAAAGGTGGGATGCAATTTCGAGAAAGACCAAGATGAGCTTGGAGCAATTCTTGTTTGCCATCAAGATAATTTTGAATTCCACCAGTTTCTCCTTTAATGATGAATTTTACGAGCAAATCTTTGGCAGCCCAATGGGCTCCCCTCTCTCTCCGATTTTGGCGGACATCGTCATGGACGATCTCGAAACTTGTTGCCTTCAATCCTTTGACTTTCCGATTGACATATTTTTTCGTTATGTTGATGACATCTTCATGTGTATCCCGAAATCGAAACTTAACGATATTGTGCTCGCTTTTAACAGCTATCATCCTCGTCTAAAATTCACGTACGAGTTGGAAGAAAATAACTGTTTGAATTTTTTAGACACGACCGTATTTAGACAGAATAATTTTTTATTTACTAACTGGTTTCGCAAACCAACGTTTTCAGGCCGTTACATCAATTATTTTTCCAGTCATCCTTTAAAATATAAGATCAATACCATCATAAACCTAGTGGACCACGCAATACTTCTGTCCGATAAACAGTTTCATGATGAGAATATCCGCCTAGTGAAATCTATCCTGTCTAACAATTGCTTCCCTGACTCGATCGTGAATAACATATACAAAAAAGACTGACGGAAATTAATAAACGTTGGTACAACGGGGATGACGCTGTTGATGACGACAGACATATGAATTTGGACCTAAAATATTATGTACCCATTCCCTATGTAAAAAGCTTTAGTGAAAATCTTCGTCGAATTTTCGGCACCTATGGCTTAAGCACCTTGTACACGGTTCCGAAGAAAATGGACGCATTAATCAAAAAAGGGAAGGACAGACTAAACATTAATAAATGCACGGGTGTTGTGTACAAGTTGGAGTGTGCTGATTGCAATGCATGCTACATTGGCCAAACCAAAAGGCATTTGGAAACTAGAGTAAAAGAACATCGTTCTGATATTAGCAGGCATCACAATCAGCACTCAGTCGTTAGCAAACATAGATTAGACTTTAATCACGATTTTAAATGGCATGAGGCCAAAATTTTACATAGGGAACAGAATCTCAAAAAACGCGAAATTTCTGAAATGTTGTTTATAAAAAAGCATGAAGATGCAATCAATTCCCAGAAAGATACCGAAAATTTACCGACAGTTTATGACCGTATTTTGTTTTCTCTCTAACTTCACCTTCTATATATGTTATTTGTTTGCGATCGCTCTTGACGTATATATTAGTCAGTCAGCCTTCGTCTTTCAAGCGGGATTGTCATGTTCTTCCAACGAATTTTACCCGCATGACTCAATTTTAACGTAATTTGACGCACAATGATTTATGTAAGTTTTTAATTTATTGTATTATATATATTTGATGCACAATGACGTAATTTTACTTGGTGCATTCTACGAGCTTGCGTTTAAGTTTGTTAATTGTTGTTTCAGCTTTGTTAATTATCTAAACTTGAAAAGGACCCAAAGTAAGGGTCGAAACGTCGTTTATAAATAAATTACTGCCAGTCAGGCTGACTTACATCCCGACTATG
>NW_027270448.1:0-6490 GCF_030848805.1 Temnothorax longispinosus | reverse complement strand
TGCGCTTTATAGTTTTCGGTGTCCAGGTGTAATAATACGTTGAATTCGATGTCTACGTGTTCCCAGGTTGCCGATGACGAGGTCCACATAGTGCGCTCCGTAGTTTTCGGTGTTACGGGTATTAATACCTTGAATTCGATGTCCACGTGTCCCAGGTTGCCGATGACGGGATCCAGATAGTGCGCTTCATAGTTTTTCGGTGTCCAGGTGTAATCGTACGTTGAATTCGATGTCTAGTGTCCCAGGTGGCGATGACGAGGTCCACATAGTGCGCTTCGTAGTTTTCAGTGTCCAGGTGTAATAATAAGTTGAATGCAATTGTCTAGGTGTTCCCAGGTTGCCGATGACAATGTCTAGATAGTGCGCTCCGTAGTTTTCGGTGTCTACGTGTATTAATACCTTGAATGCGATGTCTAGGTGTCCCAGGTTGCCGATGACGAGGTCCACATAGTGCGCTCCGTAGTTGGTGTCTACGTGTATTAAGATCTTGAAATTGATGTCTAGGTGTCTTCAGGTTGCTGATGACGGGATCCAGATAGCGCGCTCCGTAGTTTTCGGTGTCTAGATGTAATAATACGTCGAATTCGATGTCTACGTGTCCCAGGTTGCCGATGACGAGGTCCACATAGTGCGCTTTGTAATTTTTGGTGTCTAGGTGTATTAATAACTTGAAATCTGAATGTAGGACACGTAGATATCAAGATTCGAGGTATTAATACACGTAGACACCGAAAACTACGGAGCGCACTATGTGGACCTCGTCATCGGAAACGTGGGACACCTAGACATCGAATTCAACGTATTATTATACTGGACACCGAAACTATAGAGCGCACTATCTGGGAACCGACATCAGCAAACTGGAACACGTTGGACATCGAATTCAAGGTATTAATACACCTGGATACCGAAAACTATGAAGCGCACTATGTGAACCTCATCATGCGGCAACCTGGGACACCTAGACATCGAATTCAAGCTTGATTCATAAGAATCGACTTAAAAATTCCCTAGCGGCAGAATCAAGAGACACGGTAGTGTCTCGCGCCAAGTACACGCGGAGCGAGACCGACCGTGACTCTTTTACGCGACGCGACGGGTTGCGAGTACCCGAGATGTTGAGATCTCAATAACGAGCGGTGAACGGATCAAGTTCTAAGTAGGGCTTGATCGATAGCTTGGGGTCCAATTAGGGGGGGGGGGGGGGTTTCTCTTATAATATCCCGCTCCGTGCCCTACGAGCGGAGATATTGCGACGCAAAGTCTAAATGTGAAAATTTTTTATTAAGATACTTCTTCTTCTATCTACTTCTACGCCGACGTCTTATATGACACTACAAAAAGGCGTGTATCCGTACAAAATTACCTTTTTCAAAAAAAAAGGTAAAAAAATGCGCCAAGTACACGCATAGTAGTAATATGTATTATGTTGTTACCTCGAAAAAAACAAAGTGGTAGTATTATACCTCGAAATAACACCCTGTACATATTGTTTATACAATGCGTAATACTACAAAAAGGCGTGATATCTGTACAAAATTACCTTTTTTAAAAAAAAAAGGTAAAGAAAGGCGCCAAGTACACGCATAGTAGTGTATATGTTGTTACCTCGAAAAAAAACAGTGGTAGTATTATACCTTAAAAAAAATCTAAGTAACAAGTGGTAGACGAAATCTTTGTATCTTGAAAAATCTCGAAAAACCTAAACAGTAGTATCTTCACCTCGAAAAAAAAAAACAAAGTAGTAGTATTATACCTCGAAAAAACCTAAGTAACAAGTGGTGGACGTAATCTTTGTATCTCCAAAAATCTCGAAAAAACCTAAGCAGTATTATTTTATTTCAAAAATTATTACTCAAGTGATACACATCACAAAATTACGTTACCTTATCAAAAAATGAGTCGCGCTTCAAGGGATCTATTATTACAATTACAAAAAAGAAATGATATCTCTTTTTAAATTACAGCGCCAATTACAGAGAACATATATTTTTCGAGATACAAAGATACGTCTACCACTTGTTACTTAGGTTTTTTCGAGGTATAATATTACTACTGCTTTTCTTCGATTAGAATAAAAAATTGAATCATGAAGAATTACACAGAGGTAACAGTACAAAATACAAATATTTTATTAAAATATTTAAACCCAACAAGGGAATACAAGGTATTTAAGTACAAAGTTTATATATGTATTTTAAAAAGATTTAATCGCATCGCAAAGAATTACAGAGGTAACAGTACAAAAATAAAAAATATTTATTAAAATACAGAAATTTTTTTGTCAAAAAACTTGGCGCTGCTAGAGAGAGAGAGAGAGAGAGAGACCTTTCACAAATGTAGATATTACTTTTCTATACTATTCTTGAGACTAATTCTAATCGCTTTAAAAAATCTAAACTTATCGTAACTTATTCCTATACTTAGTAATAAGCGCATTATCACCGTCACACACACACACACCAACAACACACACACACACACACACACACACACACACCACACACATCGCCCACACCCACTCGCTCGCACATACACACCAGGCTGACCAAATTTGAGGTCTAGCAGCGCCAAGTGTTTTGACAAGAAAAAATTATGTATTTTAATAAAATATTTTATTTTTGTACTGTACCTCTGTAATTCTTTGCGATGCGATTAAATCTTTTAAAATACATATATTAAACTTTGTATTAAATACCTTGTATTCCCTTGTTGGGTTTTTTTAAATATTTTAATAAAAGTATTTGTATTTTGTACTGTTACCTCTGTGTAATTCTTCATGATTGCAATTTTTATTCTAATCGAAGAAAAGCAGTAGTAATATTATACCTCGAAAAAAAAACTAAGTAACAAGTGGTAGACGTAATCTTTGTATCTCGAAAAATATATGTTCTCTGTAAGTGGCGCTGTAATTTAAAAAGAGATATCATTTTTTTTTGGTAATGTAATAATAGATCACTTGAAGCGCGACTCATTTTTTGATAAGGTAACGTAATTTGTGATGTGTATCACTTGGAGTAATAATTTTTTGGAAATAAAAATAATACTGCTTAGGTTTTTTCGAGATTTTTGGAGATACAAAGATTACGTCCACCACTTGTTACTTAGGTTTTTTCGAGGTATAATACTACTACTTTGTTTTTTTTTTTTTTTTTTTTTTTTTTTTTTTTGTCTTCAGGTAAAAGATACTACTGATTAGGTTTTTTCGAGATTTTTCAAGATACAAAGATTTCGTCTACCACTGTTACTTAGATTTTTTTAAGGTATAATACTACCACTGTTTTTTTTCGAGGTAACGCTTAACGCGAATCTTAGATCAACGTAAAAAATTGATCAATGTTGGAAAATATTTTCACATATATTATATAAAGTAACTGAGGGGAATATGCCACTCGTTATGTTCAACAAAGCTACGGTTAAAAGCGCTCATGCACTTTGTAACACTTTTGTATCTTTTCTTTCTTTTTAATAGTAAACAATCAAAATATTATATTAAAATCATATACAACTAACAGGTAAAAGAAGGAAAAAGGAGGCCAGTATGCAAAACATACTTCAAAGAAAATGAAAAACAGGAAAAAAATCAAATTTTGTTCAGAGTGGGGGCATATTCCTCCCAGTTACCCTATAAGCTAGTCTCCATCTGATTGTGAAGAGATAGTTTCGATGTGCCGAAAAAAAATTAACTTAAACCATGTATTTTTAATGCTTTAAAAAAGTGGTTAGTTTTATTTATATGGTGATTTACATATGACGTTCATTTAAGGAAAGTAGGATAGAAATCGATATCAGAAAGAATGTTATTTACTAAATATATTATATATTATGTAGTAGTAGAACCTATAATTTTTTTTCAAAACTGTTGCAGTTATTACGTTTGAACAGAGCGTCCATAGACCAAACCGGTACCGGACAGATCACGAATCTTCTCAGCAATGATGTCAGTCGCTTCGATGAGTTAATGACCATTCCTGAATTACATATGGATTATGCCTATTCAGGTAATTTTCATCCTTGTGAAAAGTATTGTGTGCATTCTGAGAATATCTATATCTAATCTATACTATTATATAAAATCCTTACGGGTGGTGTATGTTTAAACGTTAATAACTTAAAAACTTTGTGGACCGAATTTTATCACAAGTATATGAAACAGGGGTAGAATTTCCCGGGGAGTGCTATAAGCTGTATAGTTTTCGTACCGATCTTTTTGGGAACCGGTTATCTTTTGGAAATCGCCGGTTACAAAATGTTTCCAATTTTTTAAAAAATAATTGAGTGAATCTTAAAGAATTGTATACGACGGAATTGAACTTCAGTGGATAAAAAGTAATATTTTTCAATTTATAGCATTTCTAGAGAGAGAGAAGAGAGAGAGAGAGTGAGAGGGGGGGATGGGAGAGGGGGGGAGAGGCGGGGGATAGGGAAAAAGGGAGAAAGGGAGGGAAAGGGAAAGAGGGAGGGAGGGAGGGAGAGATAGAGGGAAAGGGGAGAGGAGGAAGGAGAGAGAGAGAGGAGAGAGAGGGAGAGAGAGAAGAGAGAGAGAGAGAAGACTATTTGCGTGTCTTATACACATGTCCTCCGGGGCGAAGCCCGGGTAACCAGCTAGTTCTAATATAATTAACATCAACAACATTATCCCTTCCTTTAAATAAATAGCTCAAATATTTAATCTCTTTCTTAAATTGATAATTATGTCTAATAATTAAATCTAATTCATATAGCAATTAGTTATACATCTATATCTATTTATGTGCAATTTATTGTTTCCACTAATTAGCTGTAAAAATAGAAAATATCTTCTTTTTTTTTTATGTTCACATTACTTTTTATAAACATCTGTTAAGATTGACCGTTTCTCTTATAGATCATGATCATAGGACTATTATGTGGCAAAGATTGGTATTGCGGTTTTGCCGGCATCGGAACGCTGTTGATCATCACCCTAGTGGCACAAGGGACCTTCAACTGTTGATCCCCAAAATCAGAGCTATGATCGCGACACTGACCGATCAAAGATTGCAGCTGATGAGTGAACTCGTAGCGGGATACAGGTATCGCCGGATATTTGATAAGTTACTTTATTGTTAAACAACCAAGAATGATGAAGACGCTAACGTTTCAAGTGTCAAATTCAAGTGCTAAATGAGATTAGCCTGCAATGCTAAAGTATGGGCTCGTACTACTTCCAGAGCGGTGATCTACCTAATCAGCTATGCTTATTCTAACGTAGTCTGCTACTGTGCGTGAGTAGGAGTTGGCCCAAGGTTTGTGAATCGCAAAGGAGGGAAAAGAAATGTAGGAGACACAGAATATATATGTTTACAAACTATATTTACACATATTTACATTTGTGGTCGTGTCAGTGTTTTGATTATATCTGTTTTTAACCCGATTTTCCGCCTCGTTGCTTCGTCTGCGTGGCGGCATCGACCTTGGCCTCTTCCGGGGCCGTCTGGGTCCCTATCGTCGACGAAACGGCCGTCGTCGCGTATCAGAGGCTTGGCGTCTGTTTGTGTCGCAGTCTGACTGTTTTCGAGTGCCGGTTTCGTCTGCTTTTTATATAGGAGAACCGAGCCCCGTGTTTTGGCTGGAGACCGAGCGCCGTGGTTGGCTGGCGACCGAGCGCCGTGGTTGGCGGGCGACTTGCGCCTGTGCGGGCGACCAGGCGCCGTGAGTATCGGTAAAGGCCTTCACACATAAAATGCCGTAAGGACGTAAAACGTAAGCGTAAGAAAATCCACCAATCAGAGTCGACTATTCCCCTCTTTAAGAGGAAGAAGAGGGAATAGTCGACTCTGATTAGTGGATTCCTTACGATTACGTCTTACGTCTTCCGTCGATTTGTGTGTCCGGGGCTTAAGCGTCTCGCGCTATGGCTGGGCGACTCGCGCCGTGAATTCGGCAAGCGTTGCGCTGTAGCCGGGCGGACTCGCGCCGTGAAGTTTTCGGAAAGCGCCTTGCGCTATAGCGGGCGACTCGCGCCGTCAGAATTCGGTGAGAGACTAGCGCTGTAACCGGGCGACTCGCGCCGTGAATTCGGCAAGCGTCTTGCGTGTAGCCGGGCGGCTCGCGCCGTCAGAATTTCGGTGAGCGACTAGCGCTGTAACCGGGCGACTCGCGCCGTAAGGATTTCGGTGAGGAGCTAGCGCTATAACCGGGCGACTCGCGCCGTAAGGATTTCGATGAGCGCTACAACCGGGCGTCTCGCGCCGTAGGATTTCGGTGAGCGACTAGCGCTACAACCGGGCGTCTCGCGCCGTGTGTCAGCCTAGCGTCTAGCGCTATTGCTGGCTTGGCGACTAGCGCCGGGAAGATCTGCTCGAGCCCGTAGGGGGTCCCCCTTTATACTCGTCGGTGCAGAAATTTAGAACTCGCGAAGCTGCCCCGGCAGTGCGACGCCTAGCGGCGTTGCTGCGAACTGCCGGTGTGCAGCATCGCGATAGGATGTATTATTGGTGGCGTGGACCGCCACACTAAGAAAAACAAT
>NW_027270447.1:0-6522 GCF_030848805.1 Temnothorax longispinosus | reverse complement strand
TAAAAAATAAACACAATGTATTCCTTTCGACAACAATTGGCAATCAATATAAAAAAATTAACGCTTATTCATTCGACGTTTCGACCCAGGCTTCGGGTCCTTCTCAAGTAATCTAACGAAAAAATATATAAAAGGCATGCGGTCAATAACATTGTCAAAAAATTAAAAATACAAGAATATCGTCCGTGTAAATTAATACCTAATGAGGGAGAAAGCAGTGTCGTCGCGACATTCCCCGTCCAAACCATTATGAAATTTTGACAGAAATATCACGTGCAAAGCTGGAATTTGCAAAGAATAAGATATTTCCGTGAAGAGAAGAGAAATCAGTATAAATTAACAAAAAATTGGTTTAATTACACGGAGAATGTCCCACAGCAGCGCAAATTCATGTCGCAGAATCTCCCGCATCGCATCTCAAACCTCGCACAGCCGGCAGAGCACTCGGCCACCAACATCAAAACATATTTGCACCGCGAAAGTCAGGCACATACTGACGGTAGTCGTGTCACAAATTATAAACAATCGAAAGCCGAGAGAAAGAAAGAGGGAGGGAAGAAAACGCAACACTTTATATACACGAGATGACGTTGTCATAAATGGGATTTAGGTTCTCCGTGTCATTTTTGAGATTGATGGTATCCCGATATTTCTTTATTAAAAACATTTCTGCGATCTCCCTCTTTTTTCTGTTTCCTTCCTTGTGCAAGATCTCAACCTCGGACCAATTAAAATCGTGACCAAGCGAAGCGCGGTGCTTGCTAACTACAGACCAATTGCAGTCGTTCTTTTTTATGTCGTTAAAATGTTCTTTAACACGCGTCTGTAAGAAGCGCTTCGTTTGCCCGATGTAGGATGCATTACAGTCATTGCACTTGATACGATAAACTACCTCAGTTGAGTGATCCTTATCCAGACGATCCTTACCGCGTTTTATAAGGACATCGAGCCTTTTCGGAACCGTGTAGACTGTATTTAAGCCTATATTGCTGAGTGTGGAGCGCATATCTTCACTCAAACCTCTAACATATGGTAGTACGACGCATTTCCGTGGATCGAATAGATTTCCAGTCGTGCTGCTTGTATCTCGTTTGTGACTAAGTTGTTTTAGTCTAATCTTGATGTGTTTATTAATCAACTCGATTGGAAATGAGTTGTTCAATAATATATTTTTCACTATGTTGATATTCGATTCACGGAAACGATCGTTCGACAGTAAAATGGCACGGTCAAGAAGGCCAGTGATGCAGTTGACCTTATATTTTAGCGGGTGACTCGAGAAGTAATTTATATAACGGCCAGAGAACGTGGGTTTTCTAAACCAATTTGTGATCAATCTATTACCATCTCTGATTACAATCGTATCGAGAAACGGAAGTGAATTGTTGCTCTCCAACTCAAACGTGAAATTTAATCGTGGGTGATAGCTGTTAAACGCGTTGAGTACGTCATTGAGTTTTGACCGTGGTATTATGGTAAAGATGTCATCCACGTATCTATAGAAAATTTTTATCTCAAAGTCAAGTGCCCCAAGGCAGTGCATCTCTAAATCCTCCATAACAATGTCAGAGGCTTTAGGGGAAAGCGGCGAACCCATGGGGCTGCCAAAGATTTGTTCATAAAACTGCGCATTAAAACAAAAGCTTGTAGAGCTTAATATCAAATCAACCGCGTGTAAAAATTGAGGTAACGAGAATTTTGTATGTACAGAAATAAAATGCCAGCGTTTTTCAATACCCTTTAAGACAAGTTCTTTGGGAATGTTGGTAAAAAGGGAGGTGACATCCAGGGAAACGAGAACCTGGTCTGTATTGATCGTTTCATTATTAATAATTTCTGCAAAGGACCAGCTGTCTTTGATATGCGACTTAGGTTTAGGTAAATACTCATCCAAAATCGCGTGTAGATAACAAGCTATGTTATAAACGGGGCTCCCGACTGCCGAGACAATAATACGTAACGGGAAGCCAGTCTTATGAACCTTTGGCAGTCCATAACACCGTGGAAGATTGCCATTCGTGCACTTTAACCTATAGTACGTGGGATCGTCTATAATATCGCTGTCGTACCATGATTTAACAAGTTTGTTAAGTTTGGTGGTTAATTGATTTATCGGATCTTTCTTTAATTTTCTATAGGTGGATTCGTCATTTAAAAGGTCAGTCATACGGTTGTTATAATCGGTTTTCTCCATAACGACAGTAATCTGGCCCTTATCCGCTTTTGTAACAAAAATGTCTTGTTTATCGCGTAGGAATTTTTTACAGTTATTAAACTCCTTAAGAATGTAGCTGTCTATGTATTTCATATGGAGATTTTTGTTAAGAAAAAGTTGTACGGAATTGGCTACCGAGCTTCGTATCGCGTTGGTCACACCTGGAGGGATTTTATAACTGATAGATTCAAAATTTTTTATCGTGTCCAACGCGGTACAAAGACGATCTTTTTTATCACCGTTGGTGACAGGAACACCGAATCTGTCACCTAAGCTTAAAATGTGTGCAATGTTCGCAGGAATATTGCAATTGGTAGTGTTAATAAGCCATTTGGTTCTGTCGTTATCAAAAAAAGCCCGATATACATTTTGTTTCGACAAAGTTCTGTTAAATTTATTGGTTGCGCTGCGCCTCTGTTGACTATTATGTTTTTCAATTTTTCGGTTATTGCTCTCAAAAAACTCAATCAATTTATGTTCTGGTAAACGAGAGAAAAGATCGCCCTGGATAAAATTGATTTCGGACCTAAGGAAACGCAAGTGATGGTTTACATCTTTGATTTCTAAATTAAGTATGGCCCTTTCTCCCTCATTAGGTATTAATTTACACGGACGATATTCTTGTATTTTTAATTTTTTGACAATGTTATTGACCGCATGCCTTTTATATATTTTTTCGTTAGATTACTTGAGAAGGACCCGAAGCCTGGGTCGAAACGTCGAATGAATAAGCGTTAATTTATATTGATTGCCAATTGTTGTCGAAAGGAATACATTGTGTTTATTTTATTAAATATCATTGGCGGAACAAACAATTACTTGAAATAGTAATTTTACTATAAGACTATAGCATTTAAACTTGTGCGTCTTGATGGTCCGCAGTTGGTACGACAGCATAGTAAAATTTAATATAAAATTTTCTCCGTGTATATATATATATATATATATATATATATATGTATATATACTTTTTCTCTTTCATAAGGTAAATACATTCTTTACTTACATTATGGTATATGAATAAAATTTATTCACATTTTATAATTACTTAGAAAAATCAAGTTTTATGAAGATCGAATTTGTTACGATTGTCCCTACCCCTAGGGCTGGTTGTAACAGAGTTCAAGGCTGATTTTAATAAAGTAAAATAAAATAAAAACAAACATATAATCAATGTAGCACAAAACGTTTTATTTTTTAAAAACTTTTTTAAATAGTTCTAGACATTTTAAATTATTTTAAACAGACGTTGCTAAACCTTTATTTGTTTTTGTATATTTGGCATTTTAAAATAATAATAAGAAAATTTTTATTTAAAAAATACATGTATTATACGCGAAATGGTGTCATTATAAAAAAGGGCACACCGTGCCTTGTCTCGCCCGGCGGGTGTTCGGCCGGGCGGCATCCGGCTGATGCTCGCCGGGAATGCGTTTCGGAGCGCATCGTTACAAAATAAATAGAAATCAACACCAATAACAAATATTACTTTCGAGTCAAAAGTAACAGATTGATACTTTTGTCTTAACTTATATTTCTGCCACAATTGGTTAAATACTCATTATTATAAAATAAACTAACCTCTAACTAAAGGAATAGTGACTTATTTATAATAAACAATAAATAAACGGGTAAACTAAATTTCCAATGATTTGAAGTCGGCACTAAATTAATAATACTTTTAAGAATTTTTTTCAATTCTTGAAGTTGGCACCAAATTAATTTAATAATTATTAATTTGACGCTGACTTAAAAAAATTGAAAGAAAAGAATTCTTAAAAGTATTATTTCATACTTTTTAGAGCTTCTTTTATTTTTTATTTTTTTATATTTTTAATGCTTTTTAGAGCTTTTTTGTTCAAACGTTTCTTAATATTTCTTTATGGTTATAAAACCATATGTACGTTCAAAAAACATATATGAAACTAATATGTGCTACCTGGGAAAAGTTTTCCTTAGGTGCGGCGTATATCGGAGTTACTCTAAATATACATATGGCTGTGTGTGTTAATAATCTAATTTGTGTTGTTATAATATATAATATACTATTCACCACAGAACTGAGAGAATATTAATTAAAATAAATTAAAATAAACTAATAAACTGACAGAATACATATGTGCATTCCTATAGTATATATAACATTTTTTAATGTTTTATTTTTTTATAATAAACTTATTTTGTCTTGTTTATTATATATTATATATAATTTTAAATTGTTGTATTAAATATTTATACATACCGATTAGTTTTATGTTGTAATTCAACATAAATTTTTTCTAATATCATGTTAAAGTTTTTCTTTGATATTGCAAATCTTCTTTTTAAATGATCATCATCAAAAATTTCTAAATTATTTATACGTGGCCTGATTATACGTGGTTTTCGTCGATTCCTTCTTATTGGAAGATCATAACCCTCGTATTCATCAAATAATAAAAAATTAATAATTCTATCCATGTTACATAAACACGTTTTCGTAGATATTTTAAATAAAAATCAAAACACCTTTATTCAAATTAAAGAGAAGTAGTATAATATTTGAAAAGATTGCAAGAACGACATACACAACGACAAATATCTTGTTGTTGGCGACACTGCTGATTGAGTTAATCGTCAATTAAAGTTAATCGGCGTTGGTCGAAGTGGCCCTTAATCGATTTACACGGAATATTCGTTGCACGTGGCATTTTTTTACGCGGCTGAGACTCGCGTGTTACGTGCGAACAAAATTTTAGTCTTCTAATAACCAAGAGTGCTAATTGATATTAAAATCTTTAAATAGCCAAGAATGCTAATCGATATTGATTAATTATCCGATTTCACATGGAGACAGTTCTCTGGCCGTGGTTCACAGGGAATCGAGTTACACTTGGTGATAAGACCTTCCTCCTCCCTTAGGATAAGACAATGAAATGGTGGGAAGCTCAGGCGGGGAGGTTCTCGCCATTTAAGTATAAATAAGAGCGAAGGATTAATTCAGTAGTTATTCGAAGTCCGGAGTTTTGAGTAGTCGATACTCTATTGTCAAAATCTAAACTCGTAGTAAGAACTTTAAAACCGTATTTAACATTTGTAATCGAGTTTTCCGGAATAAAGGTAATTTTAATTTTGAAACTAATTTCATATCCAAAATCTTTTTAATTTTATCACTCCTAACTGTCGCTGCCAAACTGCGTGGCAACAGGAGATTTCCTATTATTCTTGTCGCTGACAAAAGCGTGGCAACAGGAGATTTCCTATTATTCTTGTCGCTGCCAAAAGCGTGGCAACAGGATTCCTGAATGCCCAGAAAAGGGGGCAAAAGATTCCAAATCAAAAAATTAAAATATCTTATTAAACAAGCTATTCTATTTGATCACGACCCCTTTCCATTATTTTTAAAATTAAAGGAAGTTGAAACCAAAATTCAAATTAAAAAAACCTTAACTCCATACAAATTAATTCCTTTGGATTTTACGGTTGATTTCCCTAATTTTGAAATAATTAAAAAGTCTGATCCTCGTTATAAAACTTATAAAATTCGCTATCTTTTCGGGCTTGATTAATCACACAACTTGGTCCAAATCCCGGGTAAATAACTTAAATGTTTTGACCCAAAAACGGACGACAGAACGTAACATAAATTTGGTGACAGCGGTGGGATACTAAAGGTTGTGTGAAAAGGAACAAAGTAAACAGTGATAAAAGTATAAATTAAATAAAGATGATTCGTACGCCACCTTCCGAAACGGAAACGCCAACGGGTACAGGAACAGGAGATATGGACATCGATGAATTACGAAGGACCTTGGCTCACCAGCAACAAGTAATTCAACAATTACAACAATCACAAAGTTCACGACCACCGAGTTCAGGAATGGCGATCATAAATGAAGGAACACTAGGTAATTATTTGCACTTTTCAATCAGAGATGCATTAGAAGCAGTGCCAAATTTTGATGGAGGAAATATTCCTTTTGTATATTTTGTCGAGGGTTGTGAAGAAGCACTCAGCATGATCACGCCGACACAAGAAATAAACTTAGTCCGTGCAGTGCGTAACAAATTAAAAGGGGACGCACATAGATCAATTCTCGGTCAAACTTTCAGTAAAATGCAAGAATTAGTAGAATTTTTGAGAACTAAATACGGGCCTAGGGAAACAGTTTATGAAGCTCAGGGACGGTTAGCTTATTTATATCAGAAAAAGGATGAAAAAGTAGTCGCGTATGCAAATCGTATACGAGAATTAGGGAAGCGAATACTTGATGCACAAAGAAGAGAATCAGGACAGATAAGCCCAGAATTCCGAAATTCAATTTGTT